>NC_041381.1:74190184-74330163 GCF_002162155.2 Triticum dicoccoides
CGACCTCCTCCAGCCTCCACGGGCTACCGTCGACCTCATCCAGCCTCCACGGGCTCCTGTTCATCCAGCCTCCACCGCGCGCTACTCCACCGGCTACTGTTCAACTACCCCTCCACGGGCACCCCTCCACCGTCTAATGTTCATCCAGCCCTCCACACCACGGGGTCCTGTTCAACCACCCCTCCACGGCCACCCCTCCACCGTCTACTGTTCATCCAGCCTTCCACACCACGGGTTCCTGTTCATCCAGAGGCAATGCCACCGCTCACTGTTCATCCACCCCCCCCCGCAACGCTCATAGTTCATCCCAGAGGCAGCATCGATCGGCTTCAGTTAGCAGTAGTAGTGAAGGAATCGCTCCATCGGGTTCAGTTAACAGCCATCGATCGATCACTCGGGTTTAGTAACGCGTAGCCTGTAGTGCAATCGCTCGGGTTCAGTTAGAGCCCAACGCCTCGCTCGGCTTCAGTTAGAGCCAATGCCTCGCACACACGCGCGAACCTGTACGAGAGAAACACACATCGCTCTCCCACCGTAACAGGCAACTCCCCGAAATTTTCCTCCCCCTCGCTTCTACCACGATTTTTTCCGTCATGGACGGCCCAAAGAACGTCATGCAGCTGCGTCTCCGGCCCGCCCAGGACGAAAAGCCCATTTTCTGTCATGATTTTTTGTCATAGAAGTAGGAGCCCACTACATCTATGATGATACCAGGTTTTGTCACAATTATCGTCATAGAAGTGTCATATGTATGACAGAAAAAAATTCGTTTAGCCCAAAATGTCACAGATGTGTCTTTTTTTTGTAGTGTGAATTCGGAAAACTCCAGCAGTTTGAGTTCTACCATTACCACGAAAGTTTCATACCAGGAACATACCAAGAATTCGTGCCCACACCACCGTTGTCCATCTCGCGGTTTTCCTCCTCTCTCCACACCGCCACCTTCGCCTGGTGCCATCTACCAGACGATCTCGTACAAATGCTTCGACTCCCACTGCTAAAAAAACTTTCGGTTGTGGTGGTTTATCTGTCGGAGGCCTCACTGCACAGCATCATCCACTCCAGTTGCCCTGCCCTGGAGCGCTTGCTGATTGTTTTGGGAATAGAAATCGGTATCAGTTGTCTCCAAATAAAGTCGCCTCACCTTAAAAGCATTGGAATTTGTTTTAAAGGACAACAGCTCATCATCGAAGATGCCCCTTCACTTGAAAGGTTGCTCCTTCATAGTTGTTATACACCTTCAGAAATAACTGTCGTCTCTGCTCCCAAACTAGAGACCTTGGGTGTAATTCGTGACCCATTTAATAATCACAAGGAGTTGGTGTTTGGCTCCTCACTTTTTCACGTACCGTATATTTTCATCTACACATTTGTCATCATATGTTGCATTTTTCATTTGTGCGCATAAGTTTTATATCATCTTGGAGCACACTTTAGGTACTAATATTATGTTATATGCTCAATGAAGAGTTCGTCCATTGATAGCCTATCAATGCTGCTGGATTCTGTCAAGATCATATATATCAGAATGTATAGTTTTGATCTGGACATAATTATTGGCTTGCTGTGATGCTTTCGATCTCTGGAGAATTTATACATAGAGGTGATGATTTCATGCACATTGAAAGCCCGTATATATTGTACTAGAATTAACTGTTGAGCTATCGTTCTTTCGACATATTCTTTTTTCAGACCTTAACTGTTTTCAATCTTCATGTCTACTTAGGGAGAACCACATGGAGAAAAACATATAACCAATCGTTGGCGTAATAAGCACAAGGATTTTCTCAATTCTCATGACATTCGTTTGAGGACAATAACGATGGGACGATATGCATCCAACCAGGCAAACAGAAGCTTTGTCACATTCTTCCTATTGAACGCGAGGTTACTATTGTCCATGAGGCTTAATTTTTACAGCAAGAGATTTCTCACGGATGAACATGTTGAACAGCAAAAAAAGAAGTTTCAGGTGGACAAATGGGCTTCTAAACGTTCTTGGCTTATATTTACAATAAGTTGTTGACATCCTGAAATAAATTTTTTTGCACAGGATGTTGATTTTATGGATCAGATCGATCCATTTGTTTGTGACTGCAAAAAAGAGTGGTTGGGTTAGATGTTACTGTCATGTTCAATCTGGGTTTTGTCTAAAAATTTGATGAACAATTAATCCTTGGGCTGTTTGTACCATTTGTATGCTTGACTTGCATGTTGTTGCCCTCGTACTCCCCTCAATCTTCCACTACACTGCCACATCTTTCATGGCTGCTGTTCGTTCCCATCCGAGGCCTTGCCGTCGTTCTCCGCCTTGGTTAGCTCGCTGTGCTCACTGCCGTCTAGTGTTGTCAACATGGTCAACAACCAAGAGGAATCAGGAGATGACTATACATGGAGAGGCTGACAGTAGGGACCCACCAGGGTCATTGCATTTCGCAAGCAGGTGCCTTGTTATTACAAGCCAAAACAATACTTCCTCCTAATTGTTTGACAACTAGGTTCCACACCATTGTCAATGTAGTCAATAAACGAGAAAATTACACAATGAGCGGATAACACCAGGGACCCAGCAGCTCACCCAGTTGTTTTTCAGTTTCAGAGACGGAGCTCAACTGCGCACTGTGCGGGGGTTGTGGCCCGTCTAGCCCACGCTTACGCTTTTATTAAGCACATGATGAGCCTAGTTGATATTTTTTTCTTTCTGAAATTGGCTAGCTCAGTTCTTTTTTTGGAGAATACCAAAACCGAGGCCTACTTGCTTTTCTCAGCCCTGCTGGGTTGCAAATCTTTCAAGACGAGCAGGGATAAGAAATGGTCTTCCCCAGAAAACGGGCTATAAGTTGTAAGAAATGGGCTGTAAATTTTTAAACCAAAGCCAACCGACAATTGCATTAAAATATCATTTTTTTCAGGATTTCTCTACTCTCTACTCTTATAAAAACCAAAGCCAACTGGCAATTACATTAAAATATCATCTTTTCACCCACAAGATAAACTACTCATACAAATGCATCTTCATGTTCCGTGCAACGAACGGGCATCTTGCTAGTTAAGATTATAAATTTCATTCATTTTTTGCGGAGAATTGTTTTTTGAATTTTATTTTGATACAATTTTTTGAAAACTATTTTTAACGTGACTCGAAATTTTGTGATTAAAAGAGTTCGGACCCCACCGAAATATGCAAAATTTCGTTGAATTTTTTAGCAGCCCAGAATATATGGTCTGTAATGCTAATAAAAAGAATATGAGCTTCAAATATCCTTAATAATTAGAAAATGGGCTGTAAATTATTGAAAATAATGGCTAATGGGCTGTATGCTGTTTTCCACAGATTTGGAGGCTGACTTCTGGGCCTACTAGGTTGACGATGACGCTGTCCTAAATTTTTTTTGACGTGTACGCAAGGCTTTGTCAACTTAGTCAACACACATCAGTGACTGTTGGATGCCCATCCAACGGCCGCCGTGCTTCTTCAATCTCTGATCTTCCTGCTCCAGCCGCCCAAACCAACGCCGTCGGGACTGCCTGCTCCCTCCTCCCGTGGCTGGCTGTGCTACCGCCAGGCCATCCCTCTAACCACCCACACATCATGTTATTTTCTGGCGATGTCAGCCTCACCCCGCAGCCGACCAGTCAGCGCTCGTTCTCCCCTCAGCGTGGGCATCCACTGCGGTGGCTTCGCCGGCTCTGGGTGGTTCTCTTCCTGGACCCCGCCCTCGTCCACCGCGTTTGTGCTCTCGGCGCGGCGAGGTCAACATGGTCAACAAACAACAGCCATCGGAAGAGGCTGACGGTAGGGGCCCACACAGGAAAATGCCTCCTTATTACGCGCAAAATAATGATTCCTCCACTTGATAGCTGGGACCCACCGGAAGGGTCTCTGTATTTCGCGAAAAAACGTTCCCCCCGCTGTCAGCTCGGCCCATCGGAAATGCCTCCTTATTACGCACAAAAAAATGAATACTCCCCCTGCTAGCTGGGACTCACCTTGATGGGAGGCTGACTTGTGGGCCTACAAAGTTTACGGGGACGGAGGGCTTTGTCAACTTAGTCAATATGAACGACTCTAGCTCCAGTGACCGTACGATATCCATCCAACGGCCGTAATGCTTCTTGAACCATTGGTCTTTGTGCTCCAGCCGCCCAAAGCAGCGCAGGTCGTGTCGCGTGCTCCTGCCTCCCGTGGCTGGCTATGAAACCGTGGAGGCCTCACCGCCCCCTACTACTCCCACAGCTGGCCAGGCCATCCCGCTACTCACCCACACCCCCTGTTATTCTACGGCAACGGCAGCCTCACCCTTGTACTCCTCGTCGCGTGGGCATCCACTGCTGCGTCTTCCCCGGCTCCGCGTCGTCCCCTTCCTAGGCCTCGCCCTCGTCCACCACCGTGGTGCTCTCGGCGCGGCGTGGTCAATGTGGTCAACGACCGACTTCCATCGGAAGAGTACTGTGCGTGGAGAGGCTGACAGCTGGGTCCAAGGCAGCCGCAAGGAAGTGCCTCCTTATTACGCGCAAAATAATTATTCCTCCACCTGACAACGGGGACCCACCGGACAGGCCACCGTATTTTGCGAAAAAAACGTTTCCCCCTGACTGCTGGGACCCACCAGCTACATCTTCGCACGCAAGGAAGTTCGTCCGCGCAAAAAAAAAACGATTCGCCCCCCTGACTGTTGGGACCCACCAGCTACATCTTCGCACGCAAGGAAGTGCGTCCGTGCAAAAAAAAGGATTCGCCCCCCTGACTACTGGGACCCACCAGCTACATCTTCGCAGGCAAGGAAGTGCCTGAAAGTCGGGACCCACCTGGTCGAAGCGTATGTAGCATTGTCATTCTGGTCGTGAACGTGTACGTACATACTGGTTATAGTAGAGGCACGCATGTACACGTACGTACAGCGGCGAGGGTGCAAGAAATAAAATACGGCCACGTACGTACATACGGGCAGGGTCTCGAATGCCTACTCGCGCATACATACATGGTTGGGTCGGAACGGAGAAACAGCGTCGTCGTCGTGTTCATGGGGAGCCAACCGGCTGGGTCGGAACGGAATGCGTGGTTGTGTTCATCGGGAGGGCTTGGACGGAATAGGCGATGGAAACGAGGCCTGGCGTACCGCACAACAGAGGAAACAGCCTTGTGTTCGACCGGCCACGTTCGAAACGGTGTCCTATTGATCGGGAGGGGCCTGGCGTGCCGCAAAACGGAGGAAATGGACCTCCTACGGTCGAAACGGGGGTCTTGGTGATCGGGAGGGGTGTGGCGTACCGCAAAACGGACGAAACGGACCTCCTACGGTCGAAACGGGGGTCCTGTTGATAGGGAGGGGTGTGGCGTACCACAAAACGGACAAAACGGACTTGTGTTGGAACGCTACGGTCGAAACCGGGGGGAGGGGTGTGGCGTACCGTAAAACGGGACTCCACGGGATACTGTTCATCTCCACCGTCGACCTCCTCCAGCCTCCACGGTCTACCCTCGACCTCCTCCAGCCTCCATGGGCTCTTGTTCATCCAGCCTCCACCGCGCGCTACTCCACCGACTACTGTTCAACCACCCCTCCACGGGCACCCCTCCACCGTCTACTGTTCATCCATCCCTCCACACCACGGGGTCCTGTTCAACCACCCCTCCACGGCCACCCCTCCACCGTCTACTATTCATCCAACCCTCCACACCACGGGTTCCTGTTCATCCAGAGGCAACGCCACCATTCAGTGTTCATCCAACCCCCCCGCAACACTCACTATTCACCCCAGAGGCAGCATCGATCGGCTTCAGTTAGGAGCAGTAGCGAAGGAATTGCTCCATCGCGTTCAATTAACAGCCATCGATCGATCGCTCGTGTTCAGTAACGCGTAGCCTGCAGTGCAATCGCTTGGGTTCAGTTAGAGCCCAACGCCTCGCTCGGGTTCAGTTAGAGCCAACGCCTCGCACACACGCGCGTACGTACGAGAGAAACGCGCATCGCTCCGCCCCTGACCTCCCACCGTAACCGGCAACTCCCGAAATTTTCCTCCCCCTCGCTTCTACCATGGTTTTTTCCGTCATGGACGGCCCAAAGAATGTCATGCAGCTGCGTCTCCGGCCCGCCCAGGACGAAAAGCCCATTTTCTGTCATCATTTTTTGTCATAGAAGTAGGAGCCCACCACATCTATGATGATACCGGGTTTTGTCACAATTATCGTCATAGAAGTGTCATATGTATGACAGAAATTTTTTTTGTTCGGCCCAAAATGTCATGGATGTGTCTTTTTTTTGTAGTGTTAGTGGAGCACTTGTGGCGCAGAGGGAAGTGGAAGAGGCAGCAGTCTCAGCGAGTGTCCCTTCCGGGGAGAGAATGAGCACGGCCCAACAAGGCCAAATGCAGATCAGGACAAAGAAGAGCACGACAGCGGAGGCAACCCCAAGGACGCGGCAAGGAAGAAAGTGGTGTAGCGCCCAGTGTACTTTGTCAGCTCCCTATTGCAGGGGGCTAGATCCAGGTACTCTGGCGTGCAAAAGTTGATTCTTGGCCTTGTCATGGCCTCAAGAAACTGTGCCACTACTTCCAAGCCCATGAGATCACAGTTGTCACCCGCTTCCCTTTGCAAAGGATACTTCGAAACCCTGAGGCTACCGGTAGAATAGTGGAGTGGGCATTAGAGTTGTCCAGCTTTGGCCTGAAGTTTGAGAGCACATCAACAATTCAGACCAGGGCGTTGGTAGCGTTTATTGCAGAATGGACGCCATCCCCTGATGAAGAGGTACTGGAGAGAGTTATTCCCTGCAAGGAAACACCCCAAGAATGGATCATATGTATTTCGATGGTGCCTTCTCCCTACAAGGTGCGGGGGTTGGCGTGCTTCTTGTTGCTCCCACTGGAGAGCACCTGAAATACGCCATCCAGATGCATTTTCCCTGGAGGAGGTGACCAACAATACTGCAGAGTATGAAGGGCTCCTTGCCGGACTCAAGACTTCCACAGGATGGGGGATCAAGAAGCTGATCATTCGAGGAGATTCACAACTTCTGGTGAGACAAGTCAACAAGGATTGCCAAAGTCCATTGATGGAGGCATACGTTGAGGAAGTGAGAAGCCTGGAGGAGCGCTTTGAGGGATTGCAACAGAGAACATTACCCGTGCGGAAAACAACGTTGTTGATTATCTGTCAAAGTGCATTGCACAGAAGTTTCCTATGGAACTAGTAACTTTTGTTCTCCATCTTACTCAGCTCTCTGTATCCACGGCAGCAATGGCCCAGAAGAGGAGGAAACTGGACTCGGGCAAGCCTCTCCTGGTAGAGCCTCCCGGGCTTCCAGCAGAGAGCTTGGTGGGAACAACTCCCCTTCAACTGCTAAGCTACCCCCTCCCACCAGACCACCGGTCTTCGTGGTTGAGGGGTGCACTCCCACAAAGGAAGAGGTGCCGCTAGTCCTCGTTGCCAAGCCACAGGCTCCAACTTGGGCATGTCACATAGTTCATTTCCTCCAAACCAGAGAACTTACCGAAGAGCAAGAAGAAGCTGAAAGAGTAGCCTAGAGGGCCAGTATGTATCAGTTTGTCAAGGACACACTATACATAAGAAGGTCCAATGGTGTGAAATTGAAGTGCATTTGCCGGGAAGAAGGAAAGGAACTACTGGCGAAAAAACACAAAGGCATGTGCGGCTCCCACATTTGATCAAGGGCTTTAGTTGGGAAAGCATTCTGGCAAGGATTCTATTGGCCCATAACCCTCCAAGATGTGGTCGAGCTAGTCACCAAGTGTGAAGCCTACCAGTTCCATTCCAAGAATATCCATCTGCATGCCCAAGCTCTTCAGACAATCCCTTTGTCATGGTCATTTTTGGTCTGGGGGCTATGTGATGTTAGCAGTAATAAGAGTAAAACAGAACTTAATGAAAATAGGTTTACTCCACATCTACATATGCATACAAAATTCATACAAAATACATGATAATGCATATTTCATGTAGCCCACATAGGCTCTAAACAAACGAAAATATCATAAGCAAACTCCACTCAGGCCAGGCTTGATACTGGACGAACTCAGAGTCAACAAAATATGGCACATATCATATGCACTATAAAAGGCATCAATATTGTGTTAGAAAGCTTCAGTCCATTATGCTACACACGGGCACCACATCAGTGTCGCGCGGTGCTAGTAGTAATGTGATGATACAAAATTTATTAAAATTGGCATGTCATATATATCCATGCCACCAAAACCAAAGATGTCATATAAAATTCCCAAAGAAAAAATATATACATATCCTATATGCTCAACGTAGGATAAAGCTATGCCTAGCCAAAATCAAACTACATTCCGCATATAAATGACATCACACATAAAATCATAGAGGAGTACTTGTATGGAACCAAACTTCAGGCTCACCAAGGAGTTCATCGTCGACCGCGAGGAGGATCTATCTTGTAGAATGTTGTAATAGGAATGTGATGCAATCCTATATAATAGATATTTTGGAATTCTTAATCAGGGGTTTTCTCTTCGGAGATGTAATTAACAGAATTTTTATGTAAATGTAAAAGTTCTGGAAATAATGTACCTGCAATGTTTGATTTTATTTTTATTTTATGCATTTTAATTTCACTCTGTATCAATGACGTGGACACGTGTCTCACGCCCGCCATTTTCCCGCCATCAGGCAAGTCCCTATGCAAGTTTTTAGTTGTTATTAGGCAAATGGTAAAACCAATGTTGGGCCTTGCTGGAAGAGTTTTATTCAAAGCGAACTGTCAAGAGGGTCCCATACCCCTCACCGTGTTAGGGACACAAAATCAAGGAACATAACACCGGTATGACGGAAACTAGGGCGACAAGAGTGGAACAAAACACCAGGCATAAGGCCGAGCCTTCCACCCTTTACCAAGTATATAGATGCATTAATTAAATAAGAGATATTGTGATATCCCACATAATCATGTTCCAACAAAGAGCAATCTTCAACTTCACCTTCAACTAACAACGCTATAAGAGGGGCTAAGCAAAAGCGGTGACATAGCCAAACAACGGTTTGCTAGGAAGGGTGAAAAAGGTTAGAAGCTGACATGGCAATTTGGGAGGCTTGATAAACAAGTGGTAGGAAGCACGACATAGAGATAGCATCAAAACAACTAGCATAGAATTGATAGTAGTGAGATCCAGGGTAACGGTCATCTTGCCTGAAATCCCGCTAGGAAGAAGAACAAGTCCATGAAGAAGACGAACGGGCGTAGACGAGCCAAGCGTAGACGAACGAATCCTCAGGATCGCAACGAAATAGGAACTATCGAGAGGAAGCACAACTGGAAAGAAGCAAACAACATGGTAAACACATAACACATAACATGGCATGATGCTCAAGCAAGTAGGATGCATGACAAGATTAAATGTTGTTAACATGGAAAGAGGTGAAGCATAACAAAACTACCTATCTAGCAATTTTAAATGAGGCCGGAAACAACAAACAACAATTCCGGAAATCCCCATGTGAATATTTTGAGTTTGGTACTGTTCTGTACTAAGAGCATCTCCAACAGCCACGCTAAACTAGTGCCGCGCCGCAAATTAGGCCGTTTTAGCGCGTGCACAACGCGGTGGGTCGCTCCGGCGGGCGCGCAAAAACGGCGCGCGCGATATAACGAGTTGGGCGCGCGGTCAGAAGCACTATCTCGCGCGGCGTATTTCGGGCGCCCGCTACCGCGCGCGGCACACTTGAGCGCTCACGCCGCACTCTCTCCTCTCCTCCTCCTACGCCCCGCGCGCGCCGGCGCCCTGCCACCCATGGACGCACACACCAGCACCCCACTCACACCATTGTACAGCCGCGACTCCCCGCCGCCGCCGCCGCCGCAGTCGCCGCCGCCGTCGGAAACCCTAGCGCAGGGAGCGTTGACATCGCCACCGCCGGAGCTCTGCCGAGCGTCGGCCTCGCGCGCAGCCTCTTCTTGCCGCCGCGGATGACCACGGTGACGGGTGGCGTCGCGCCGGCGCCGTCCCGTGCCGCCGCCGCACCGTCGAAGGTCCCCAATGCGGCACGGCCGAAGAAGGGCAAAACATCCGCGAAGAAGAACTAGGCGGCGGACGGCTCCGGCAGCACGAAGGCGAGGGGAAAGAACTTGTGGGCATGATTTTAAACTTGTGGGCACGAACTTTTATTCATCAACTTGTTTGTGTCAAATTTCACATGTTCATTGCATTTTGATGAATGTTTCAAACTCATTTTGTGTCCAAAATGTCATATATGTTAAAATGCCCGGCGAGTTGCGCGCGCTGTATTTTTGCACGCTGCATTATAGCGTGGCTGCTGGAGCCAGTGCTGGAGACCGCGCTAAACTAGCCAAAGTGCGTGCGGCAAACAGGTTTTTTGGGCCGCGCGAAGCGCGGCTGTTGGAGATGCTCTAAACCATATTTTAGGGTTGTTAAACATGCAACATAATTCCACCATGTTAATCTATGCATTTTTCTGCCCCAAATACATATAAAGTTTATTAAATTCGAAGCTACGGTATTAAGTTATGAAATAAACCATTTTAACATGTCAATCATGCAAAAGATATGCAAACAACATTTTAAACATTTTGAACATGGATGAAAGCAGCATATTGTGAAACTAGCTAAAATTCTAAGCATTTTACATATATAGTTTGTTTAATTTGGATGCATGCATAATTTTTTATTAACAATGCAAAACAGTGGCATTACAGTAAATAAGAATGCAATGGAAAATGCTAAAATATAGACTGGGAAAAAAGTATGCACGGGCCCAAAGCTGCATTGTGCAGCGGCCCAGGAGTAGACAGGGCCCGAAGCAGATGTGGGTGTGGGTGTGCGACAGTAAATAAAAACAGGGCAAAATTTGGGGCACATGGGAACCGAACCCCAGACCCCTCGGATGGATACTGGATGCGCTTTGTGTTGGTGATGCAATTAGAGATCGGTAGAACATAAAGCATGAGCGCATCGCGACCAGGCTTCAAAACTGAAGCATGCGTACGGGGACTCGCCGGCTACGGGAGCCAGTAGCAACCCTTGCTGTGGTTGCATAGGACCGGTGGGGGTGCGGAAACATGCCAGGGTGCGTGTGGTGGAGCAACGACGCCAGGGTGTGGGTGCTGCAAAATGGACTCGGCTGAAGCCTGAAGATGCATACTTCATGAACGGATTTGAAGTCTGAACCCAAGCGAAGCAACTACAGAGAAACAAGGCCAGTATTGCAGGTCAAGGCGCTCGGCCACGGCCACGGCGGGGCATGCAGTCGTGCAGCGGATGCCATGCTAGGTGTGGATGCAGGTGCACGCATGAGGAGCAGGAGCTCCACAAGGTATGAATTTAGCCATGGCGAGAGCACCGGGCAAGAACCGACATGAACACATTAGTGCCTACGGGGTGGAATCGAAGCGAGCAAGGGCATGGGGAGGATCAGGGGCTCAGCGAGGTCCCATAGGACTGGATAGGAAGCAGGGGAGGAGCTGAAGAGGACGAGGCGAGGCGCTGGTCGGTGGGGGCGCGCGGCTCCGGCTCCGGCTCCGCGAAGAAGACGAAATAGGGGAGGTAGGCGACGTAGAGGAGGACGACCGCGTCGGCGTTGGACCTTCTGGCTCCTGGACTTGCCGAAAAACGAAGGAGACGACGTGGGGACGCGCCGATCGGGGCGACATCCTCGGATCCGCGAAGCAGAGGAAGCAGGGGAGGAAGATGAGGGTGCAGGAGACACCATCTTGATGTCCCGTGGCGCCATCGTGGTTGGAGGCGACGCAGACGACGTCAGGGAAGACAATGCCCACGGCGGAGGTGGCTGGTTCTGACTGAAGGCTTGCCGGCGACGAGCTCGCTCTCCTGAACTCGGTCGGGACCGAAGAGGCGATGGGCTATGGTGGGCGACTCACCTGCGGCGACGGTGGAGGGAGGGGAGGGATAGAAGGGAAAACCCTAGGGGACGAGGCGCTGGCTTTATAGGGGGTGCGGGCACGGCTGGCGCGGCCGGTGGCCATGTACCCCATCCTTTCACTTTGAGAGAGAGAGAGAGCTGCGAGAGGAGGAAGAAAAGGTGAGGAGTGAGGGGATGACAGGTGGGGTCGCCTAGGTGATCCATGTAGAATTTACCAGCGAGAGGGAGAGAAGGGGCACGCTGGCGCTGGCTGGGCTCCAGGAAGGAGGAGGCCCAAGTGCAGCGCCCAGGTAAGGCCCTTTCCTGTTTTAAATTCTTTCGGCAAATAAAAAATCCACAGAATATAAGACGGAAATGGCCAGGGGTTTACGGGAAGAATTTCAAAGAAGTAACAGTACTTCTGGACTCCTGGAATTATGCAGCATTTGAATAAATTGCTCCCGCAATTTTTAACGACAGAAAAATAATCCAACTTGAACCATTTTTGAATTTTGCCAAAACAAATCCAAATGAGCTAAAATTATACGGAGAGGATAAAGTCAAGGTGTAAGATTATTAGGACATAAATGAACATTAATGGGGACAGGAGAAATGTCGCTTGACATGAAAGCCAAATTTTGAAAGAAAGGAGGAAGTGGATAGGTTGATGGAAAAGATGAAGATGGATAGCGCACCAACAATACATCAACATGAAGAAAGCAACCCACATGATGATCATGATAGAATGCAACAAAATGACACAAGGCATATCAAATCATATAGCATAGCAAAGCAAGAATGATCATGGCAACAACAAGGATGGCATCCTATAATCAATAATGAACACGATGCAAGAAGCAAAATATATGACAAGGCACTCAACATGATCATGACATAAACATATAGGAATGAAATATGCAAAACAATTATGATAATGCAACAAACATAAGAAACACATGACATCAATGAAACTAAGTGGAAGGCGTCTAGAGCATCAGTCTCGGGGCGTTACAACTCTCCTCCACTAAACAAAGATCTCGTCCCGAGATCTTAGGAACGAGACGGAAGGGGAAATAGAAAAACAAGGTTGCTTCATAGACAAATGAGTGAAAGCAAGGGATCTTGAGAGGTTAAGTAATTCAAAGGAAATAATACAACGGAGATGAGGGATGTAGAAAACACTCCGCTATAAAAGATGAAAAGGAAGATTACAACAACCATGTAGTTTGAAGAATATGAAACACGAGCCTAACGAACCAAAGGAGTATGAAAACACACTGATATAACGAGATAGCCAGGGATCAAGAATGAAATAATTTGGACAACACTCCGATTGAGCGAGAATGGAAGAATATGGACTCGAAAATGTGGAATGATACTTTTTGAGAGCAACAACACCATGCCACTAGAACAACTGAAAGAATGGAACGAAAATAACGAAGTAGTAGATGACAACTTCTACCACAATTGAATTTGAAAGCATCCTTGCGCAGAAGGCCTAAACGGAGTTGTTAAGAAAATCATCAATAAAAGAATAAGCTTGTTGTGGACATATGGAAAAACATCTCAAACTTGAGGTGAAATTATGCCACAACCAAATGGTTGAATAGCTGAGAAGAATGAAGAAATGCAAAACTTCACTTCAAAAGAATACATAGAATTAATTGCACTTCCAAACGCAAGAACACAAGATACTTGACGTCCTCCAAAAGAATCTTGACGAACTCTTGAAGAATGAATTTAATCCTTTATGAACCACCATGAAGAACACCGGCAAACAAAAGGATTAAAGAAGCCAAGGTTGAGAAGAACAAGATGAGGCCTTGCGATGATTTAGATGGAGTTTTGCGACGAGACAAGCTAGAAAACTTGGAACTCTGGATAAGAAAAGATGAACAACTTAGACCCGAGAAATTATTCATCATGAACAATCTTCGAAGGAAAGAATTACTTGACCACGATGGAATGAGAATAAGAATTACGTTATGCTTATCCTCATCAATTTTAATTGATGACAAATGGATTTGGCATGCAACTTATTCCTCTTAAAAAGGATTAAGAAGATATATAGCACAAACTTGTGGAAGGTCTTCCTGAACCACCAGTAGGATTGGAAAGAGCGAATGAATTGATATGATAACAAAGGAAAAGGAATCTTGAGTGAACCACCGTAAGAATTCAAAAATGACTGATGAAAGAGAATGAATCACCAGGAAGAATTAGAAGAACAAATATGCTTGTGGGGATTTAGATGCAAAAGAACGAAGAGATAACGAGCTGATTAAAGAATACTTGACAGATGCATCGGGATGATTGGATAACAGTAGATGAAATGTGAGGATGAAGAATTCGTCTAGAATGATGGCCTCCGGTGAAAAGAAATGAAAAACAACTCCTGACATCCTCCGGATTGGGTAAGAAAAGAATATCTGACAAACGGGACACTTCGAGAGGATAACATGAAACTAGAAGCTCAAATCTTTGAGAGAACGGACAAGATTTAGAAACTCTACTTCGATCTTCAGATGTAGAGAATGACGACGAGAAACACCACCAAAATTACTGAGATACTCCGGGAGAATGAAAAGCGAAAAGGTTGAGCCAACAATGAAAAGAATTTGAAAGCAATCTTGGAGAAGGCATGTGACTGATGGAATCCAATCTCAGATCACACTTTGAAAAGAATTTAAGAATAACTCCGAAATAATAAGAAGAGTCAGGTAAGATCCTGGGAAAAGACCTGTGGGTTAGGGCCCACTAAAAAGAAAACACCGTTGAAAAGGGATTGTTGAAGAGATAGATGATGCACCGGAACAATTGAAATATTGAATGAGGTGACAACCTCGAATTAATTGGAACACAGACGAATCTCTTGGGATGTCTTCCGAACTCCGGAATAGTTAAATGTCGAGAGGCGAACGAGCAAGGGGAAGACTTGATCCAAGGAAAATAATATTGAGGGAGTCCTGGACTAGGGGGTGTCCGGATAGCCGGACTATCATCATCGGCCGGACTCCAAGACTATGAAGATACAAGATTGAAGACTTCGTCCCGTGTCCGGATGGGATTTTCCTTGGCGTGGAAGGAAAGCTTGGCAATACGGATATGTAGATCTCCTACCATTGTAACCGACTCTGTGTAACCCTAGCCCTCTCCGGTGTCTATATAAACCGGAGGGTTTTATTCCATAGGATGAACAACCATTAAAACAATCATACCATAGGCTAGCTTCTAGGGTTTAGCCTCCTTGATCTCGTGGTAGATCCACTCTTGTACTACCCATATCATCAATATCAATCAAGCAGGAGTAGGGTTTTACCTCCATCGAGAGGGCCCGAACCTGGGTAAAAACATCGTGTCCCTTGTCTCCTATTACCATCCGCCTAGACGCACAGTTCGGGACCCCCTACCCGAGATCCGCCGGTTTTGACACCGACATTGGTGCTTTCATTGAGAGTTCTGCTGTGTCGTCACCGATAGGCTTGATGGCTCCTTCGATCATCAACAACGACGCGATCCAGGGTGAGACTTTTCTCCCCGGACAGACCTTCGTGTTCGGCGGCTTTGCACTGCGGGCCAATTCGCTTGGCCATCTGGAGCAGATCGAAAGCTACGCCCCTGGCCATCAGGTCGAATTTGGAAGCTTAAACTTCACGGCTGACATCCAAGGAGATTTGATCTTCGATGGAGTTGAGCCACAGCCGAGCGCGCCGCACTGTCTCGAGGGGCATGATTTAGCTCTGCTACCGGACAGTGCCCTGGAAGCCGCACATGAGTCCGCTCTGATTCTTAATTCGGAGCCGACCGCGCAGATCGAGGATGGGTGGCTAGACACCGCCTCGGGGGCTGCAAACTCTACGGCGATGGAGCCAAATACTGACCTTGTCCCTTGCGACAGTCGTGACTCCGAGGTGCCGGACTCCTCGCCGGACTCCGAACCTCCTGCGCCCCCTCCAATCGAATCCGATTGGGCACCGATCATGGAGTTCACCACCGCGGACATCTTTCAATACTCGCCTTTTGGCGACATCCTGAATTCGCTAAAGTATCTCTCGCTATCAGGAGAGCCCTGACCGAATTGCGGTCAGGATGGGTGGGATGCGGACGATGAAGAAATTCAAAGCCCACCCACCACCCACTTTGTAGCCACTGTCGACGATCTAACCGACATGCTAGACTACGACTCCGAAGACATCGACGGTATGGATGACGATGCCGGAGATGACCAAGAACCAGCGCCTACGGGGAACTGGAAGACCACCTCGTCATATGACATATACATGGTGGACATCCCAAAGGATGGGAATGGCGAAGAAGCAGCGGAGGCAGATTCCTCCAAGAAACAGCCCAAGCGCCGGCGTCAGCGGCGCCGCTCTAAATCCCGCCACAGCAAGAATGGAGATTCCGGCACCGGGGATAATAACACCCCAGAGAGTGCCGAAGATAACCCCCTCCAGCAAGATTCAGTACAGGAGGACAGAGAAGCCAGCCCCCACGAGAGTGCGGAAGACGAAGAGGTAGAGGACGATAATTACATGCCTCCCTCCGGAGACGAGGCAAGCCTCAATGACGACGAATTTGTCGTGCCCGAGGATCCCGTCGAACAAGAGCGTTTTAAACGCAGGCTAATGGCCACGGTGAACAGCCTAAAGAAAAAGCAGCAACAGCTTCGAGCTGATCAAGACCTGCTGGCCGACAGATGGACCGAAGTCCCCGCGGCTGAAGAGCATGAACTCGGACGCCCCTCCAAAAGCTACCCAAAACGCAAGTTGCTCCCCCGATTAGAGGAGGAGGCATATAAACCCTCATCACTAGCGCAAAATACGGCAGACCGACCACCTCGTGGCCGCGACAGAGAGGCATCTAGGCCATCCACCAGAACCGTACCCCGGCACCACTCGAAAAGTACAAAGCCACGGGGGAATGCGCCGGACGTGTGAGACATATTGGAGGACAAGGCAAGACAATCAAGATCGATCTACGGATCACGCGAGCACCCCACGATGCGCGACGAATACCGTCGCGCCGGATTCAGCAACTCCGGCCAGGCCGAACACAGTAGACAAAGCTCGCTTGAGGTACGTCGTGATATTGCCCAATATAGAGGCGCCGCACACCCACTATGCTTCACAGATGAAGTAATGGATCATAAAATCCCTGAAGGGTTTAAACCCGTGAACATTGAATCCTACGATGGCACAACAGACCCTGCGGTTTGGATCGAAGACTATCTCCTTCATATCCACATGGCCCGCGGTGACGATCTTCACGCCATCAAATATCTCCCACTCAAGCTTAAAGGACCAGCTCGGCATTGGCTTAACAGCTTTCCAGCAGAGTCAATTGGGTGTTGGGAGGACCTGGAAGCCGCATTCCTTGACAACTTCCAGGGCACATATGTGCGACCACCAGACACCGATGACCTAAGCCACATAATTCAGCAGCCAGACGAATCGGCCAGACTGTTCTGGACACGGTTCTTAACAAAGAAAAATCAAATCGTCGACTGTCCGGATGCAGAGGCCCTCGCAGCCTTCAAACATAACATCCGCGACGAATGGCTGGCCCGGCACCTAGGACAGGAAAAGCCGAAATCCATGGCAGCCCTCACATCACTCATGACCCGCTTCTGTGCGGGAGAGGACAGCTGGCTAGCCCGCAGTAACAACCTTAGCAAAAATTCTGGCAGTCCGGATACCAAGGACCGCAATGGCAGGTCGCGTCGAAACAAAAACAAACGCCGCTTTTACGGTGATAACACTGAGGATACGGCAGTCAATGCCGGATTCAGAGGCTCTAAACCCGGTCAGCGGAAAAAGCCATTCAAAAGAACTACTCCGGGTCCGTCCAATTTGGACCGAATACTTGATCGCTCGTGCCAGATACACGGCACCCCCGAAAAGCCAGCCAATCACACCAACAGGGATTGTTGGGTATTCAAGCAGGCAGGCAAGTTAATCGCCGAAAACAATGACAAGGGGCTGCATAGCGATGACGAGGAAGAGACCCGGCCGCCGAACAATAGAGGATAGAAGGGTTTTCCCCCACAAGTGCGGACGGTAAACATGATATACGCAACCCACATACCCAAGAGGGAGCGGAAGCGTGCACTTAGGGAGGAATATGCGATGGAGCCAGTCGCCCCGAAGTTCAATCCATGGTCCTCTTGCCTGATCACTTTTGATCGAAGGGACCACCCCACCAGTATCCGCCATGGCGGATTCGTCGCATTGGTTTTAGACCCAATCGTTGATGGATTTCACCTCACTAGAGTCCTGATGGACAGCGGCAGCAGCCTGAACCTGCTTTATCAGGATACAGTGTGCAAGATGGGCATAGACCCCTCAAGGATTAAACCTACAAAGACGACCTTCAAAGGCGTCATACCAGGTGTAGAGGCCAATTGTACAGGCTCAATCACACTGGAAGTGGTCTTCGGATCCCCGGATAACTTCCGAAGCGAGGAGTTAATCTTCGACATAGTCCCGTTCCGCAGCGGCTATCACGCTCTGCTCGGACGGAGCACGTTTGCAAAGTTCAACACGGTGCTGCAATACGCATACCTCAAGCTCAAGATGCCAGGCCCTCGAAGAGTCATCACGGTCAACGGAAACACTGAACGCTCCCTCCGAATGGAGGAACACACAGCGGCTCTCGCGGCAGAAGTACAGAGCAGCCTCTTAAGGCAATTTTCGAGTCCGGCCGTTAAGCGACCGGACACGGCCAAACGCGCCCGGAGTAACCTACGAACAAGACCACCTGGCATGTTCCGAGCACGCGTAGCAATGCGGCCCCAACCCCAGCCCCTGCCAAATTGCAAGACTGGTCCTTCGCGTACATCATTACGCTCTGGAGATACCATGGGCATAGGGGGAGGGGCACGGACACCACAGGCCCAGAATGCGGCTTAACCGCACCAGGGGCTCCCAAGTGTGTGACTCTTTTATTTTTCTTTTTTCTTATGCACAGGACTCCGTTCACCAGAGGCCCTGTCCGGCAGTAGACCCGCCGAACTCACGATGCAACAGCCAGGGGAGAAGAAGGGCTACGGTGAGTATCCAGGTGGTCTCCATTACGACATTAAATTCGTTTTCATACACCATTCCGCAGCCTACCCCTGGAGGGGGGCATGTTTAATAGTCTTACCCCTTGCTTACCGCACTATTTGTATCGTTCTGCATTCATCGCAGAATTCCTTGAATAAACAATGCATCGCTTTTCGCTTATAATTGCATTTCTTTCTTATATATATGTTCATTTATGACATCTTGCATCCGTACACTTTAGTACGGCCGAATACACCAGGGGCTTAAGTTCCCCGCATTATGGTGTGATAAGTCCGAACACTTTCACAAGTGCGGCACCCCGAACTTATAGCACTGTATGCATCGGCTCCGAATCATGTCTTGGGTCAATAGTTGGGTTTGCCCGGCTCCCATGTTTTGGTACCTTACGTTCCGTTTTATCGGCTAAGGTAGCACTGGGAGAACCACTGCGATTGCGCCCCGGTTGAGCTGGGCGAGCACCTCAGTGGAGAAAGCTAAAACTGATCGTCATGATAAGGGGAGAGCTGGTCGCTGTTCGAGAGGTTTTTTCGAGTCCCTAAAGACTTATGCCGCTTAGAGCGAGGAACCGGCTTCGTCCGGCCCAGGCGTGGATAGCGCCCCGAACTCGGTCTTCCGAACACTAGGGGCTTCGCCGAAATTTAAAATTATAGAATTCTATGGCTAAGTGAGAGTGTTCAAGCATTATAAGTCCAGTTGCCTCATTCGTTGTGTTGAGCGCCTCCCTAGATGGACCCAAACATGGGAACAAGAGTGCTCAAGTTTATCCCGAACACCCCAGCACTAGTGGCATGGGGGCTGAAGCCGACGACTTGCCATCTCTCAGATTTGATAAACGGTCGCACAGAAGGTAATATTTTAAATTAACAAGCGTTGCTTAGCACATATGAACAAGGTTTTCAGCGCACAGGATAACAAAATGCGAGTCTACTCAAATATTACATCTTTGGAGCACTCACCCGCAATCATGCGGGCACCCATCAGGACACTCTTATAATACATTTCGGGCGTACGATACTCCTTGCCCGCCGGAGACGCGTCCATCAGGAGCTTCTCAGCATCCATCCTGCCCCAGTGCACCTATGCACGGGCAAGGGCCCGACGGGCACCTTCAATGCAGGCGGAATTCTTGACGACCTCAACCCAGGGACACATGTCCACCAGCCGCCGTACCAGGCCGAAGTAGCTCCCAGGCATGGCCTCCTTGGGCCATAGCCGAACTATGAGGCCCTTCATGGCCTGTTCGGCTACCTTGTGGAGCTCAACCAGCTACTTCAGCTGGTCGCTAAGGGGCACCGGATGTCCGGCCTCAGCATACTGAGACCAGAAGACCTTCTCCGTCGAGCTCCCCTCCTCGGCCCGGTAGAAAGCGGCAGCATCTGACAGGCTGCAGGGCAGATCCGCGAATGCTCCTGGAGAGCTCCGAATTCGGGTAAGTAATAGGTAATTCACATTCACATGCTTGCTTTGCATGAAAAATGCCTTACCCGCTGCTATTTTCTTCAAATCCTCGATCTCCTGGAGGGCCTTGTGGGCTTCGGCCTTAGCAGCTTTCGCGCTCTCAAGAGCCGATGCAAGCTCGGACTCTCGAGTCTTTGAGTCGCGCTCCAAACCCTCATGTTTTTCCATGAGAGCCTGGAGCTCTTGCTGTACCTCCGCCACCCACGCCTCCTTCTTCTCCCGCTCGGCTCGCTTTGCGGCCGCATTGCGTTCGGCCGTAGACACCGCCTCCTTCAGGGTCGCCACCTTGTTCGTGGCCCCTATAGTACCCATGTTATCCTTGTTATTTCTCTTGCAACCAAATCCTTTTCTGTAAGGTACAAATTTAATACGGTGTTACTCACCTTCCTTGTCCTCGAGCTGCTTCTTGGCACGGCCGAGCTCGCTCTCGGACCGCTCGAGCTTCTGCTTCAAAGCATCGACCTCCGCAGTCAGTGCGGCAGAGGTCAGCAGCGCAGCCTGCAATCCCATATTGACATATTTTTTAGAACTCCTACGTATATCTTTTTAGATCCTCAGTCCGGCTTTTCTATCCGAACACCGAACCGAGCATCAGGGGCTACTGTCTATGTGGTATTATATTACATATTTTAAAGTTATTACCTCAAAGCCTGTTAGAAGGCTGCTGCAGGCTTCGGTCAGCCTGCTCTTGGCGAGCTGAACCTTCTGAATCACCGCACTCATGATAGTGCGGTGTTCTTCCTCGATGGAAGCGCCGTTGAGAGCCTCCAACAAGTTATCCGGCGCCTCCGGTTGGACGGCGGCCGCCGGTGTCACAGTCTTGCCCTTCTTACGAAGGGGCCGCCTGCCGGACTCCGGAGCCACTGCAGGTTCCGGTGCGGAGTCCGGTGCGAAGTCCGGGAGGTTGCCCTGTGGCACCTCCGGAGCCTCCCCCTCCTGGTGGGTCCCCTCCTGGGATCCCACCTCGGCGTCATCAGCGTCACGATGGGTGGAGGCGGTCGGAAGGGAATCCATATCCGACGTAGCCAAGGACCCGCTCGACGAAGCGGGAAGATCGTCCTTGGCCGGACTACAGGTTGTATGCGGCATTAGAAAGACACTGTGTGGCAAAATGAAAAATTATGAACTAGCTAGGAGCCCGGAAACTTACGATCTTGCCAGGGGCTTGGCCCTTGAAGGCCACTCCTCGTTGCCGTCGCCAACATTGGCGGAGCAGTCCGGGGGAAGGGTCCTTCCCTTCTTGGACCCTTCGGCCTCCCCCGTTGGGGAGGCCTTCCTCTTCTTCTCTCCCCCCGCTGGGGAGAGCCTTCTTTCTTCTCCTCCTCCTCACCCTCAGGAGAGGAGTCTGCCTCGGAGTCATCGTACGATGAGTTCGATACCACCTGACGCCGGGAACTCCTTGGGGTTTCCGTGGCATTCTTCTTGGCCTTCTTCTCCGGCACCACGTGAAGTGCCGGGACCAGCAGCCCCTTCAAACGGGTGTCCGCTGGGTCTTCTGGAAGGGGAGCTGGACAGTTAACCTGTCCGGACGTCTTCTGCCAGTCCTGTTAAAGGCATTGGGAGTTTAGATCCCACATAGAGTCAAACTATGAAAGAAATGAGTGTCCCATAAAGGATGACATAACTTACCTCGCCGGCCGGGCGCTGCGTGCTGAATCCACAATCTTCGGTTGCGGATGCGGGGGCTTCTCCGCCCTTGGACAGCACCCTCCAGGCAGCTTCGTACGTCGTGTCGAAGAGCCCGCTTAGGGTCCGGTGCTGTGCCGGATCAAACTCCCACAAGTTGAAGGCCCGTTGCTGGCAGGGGAGAATCTGGCGGACGAGCATGACCTGGATCACATTGACAAGCTTAAGCTTCTTGTTCACCAGGGTCTGGAGACAGGACAGGAGTCCAGTCAGCTCCTCCGAACTACCCCATAGCAAGCCCTTCTCTTTCTAGGAGGTGAGCTGCATGGGGATACCAGATCTGAATTCGGGGGCCGCCGCCCATTTAGGGTCATGCGGCTCGGTGATGTAGAACCACCCCGATTGCCACCCTTTAATGGATTCCACGAAGGCACCCTCAAGCCAAGTGACGTTGGGCATTTTGCCCAGCATGGCGCCTCCGCACTCCGCTTGGCTGCCCTTCACAACCTTCGGCTTGACATTGAAGGTCTTTAGCCACAGGCCGAAGTGGGGCTGGATGCAGAGGGAGGCCTCGCACACGACGATAAACGCCGAGATGTTGAGGATGAAGCTTGGCGCCAAATCGTGGAAGTCCAGGCCGTAGTAGTACATGAGCCCCCGGACGAAGGGGTGAAGTGGAACGCCCAGTCCGCGGAGGAAGTGGGGAAGAAATACAACCCTCTCATGGGGCTTGGGGGTGGGGATGAGCCGCCCCTCGTCGGGCAGCCGGTGCGCGATGTCGCTGGACAGGTATCCGGCGCCGCGCAGCTTCTCGATGTGCCCCTCCGTAACGGAGGAGGCCATCCACTTGCCTCCCGCTCCGGACATGGCTGGAGAAGGTTGAGGTGAGATGTGCGGACTTGGGCGCTGGAGCTCGAGTGCGCGGAGATGGATAAGCAAAGGAGGAAGAAGGCGTAGGTAAAAGAGGTGGACCCTTATCCCCTTATATATGGGCGGACGAAGACTATGCGTCCCTACTAGCCTAGTAAAACTCGCTTATCTCCCAAGCGCCGCAATCAATGGCGCGGTTGGGTTACCCACGTCCGTATTGATGGGAATCCCGGAATAAGGGGAACACGATCTCTGCTTTGACAAGACGTGCCAAGGAAACTGCTTTGCTAAACGCGCTGAGGTGGTATAATAAAAACGATTCAAGTAAAGGCTTGGTAGTGGTGTGACGTCACGCCACGAAATATGTCAACAGATTGAACTTGTGCAAATATTATTCTCTCTATGGTGGTATGTAGAATTTATTTTACAGAGCCGGACACTATCCTGGTGTTCACAATCTTCTATGAATTATTCGGAGGAGGAACCCGCCTTGCAATGCCGAAGACAATATGCGCGCCGGACTCGTCGTTATTGAAGCCTGGTTCAGGGGCTACTGAGGGAGTCCTGGACTAGGGGGTGTCCGGATAGCCGGACTACTATCATCGGCCGGACTCCAAGACTATGAAGATACAAGATTGAAGACTTCGTTCCGTGTACGGATGGGACTTTCCTTGGCGTGGAAGGCAAGCTTGGCAATACGGATATGTAGATCTCCTACCATTGTAACCGACTCTGTGTAACCCTAGCCCTCTCCGGTGTCTATATAAACCGGAGGGTTTTAGTCCATAGGACGAACAACCATTACAACAATCATACCATAGGCTAGCTTCTAGGGTTTAGCCTCCTTGATCTCGTGGTAGATCCACTCTTGTACTACCCATATCATCAATATCAATCAAGCAGGAGTAGGGTTTTACCTCCATCGAGAGGGCCCGAACCTGGGTAAAAACATCGTGTCCCTTGTCTCCTGTTACCATCCGCCTAGACACACAGTTCGGGACCCCCTACCCGAGATCCGCCGGTTTTCACACCGACAAATATGATCAACCCGAAAAAATTAAATTGAATCCACCGGAGAAGAAAAAGAGATGAAGAATGTCGAACGAAACGAGAATTCACCAGTTGAAAAAAAATTGAGGGAAGACTGAAGAAGCTCCGCACGAATGAAATTGATGCTCGAATAGAGACTCAGACTCCGGGAAGAAAAAGCGGTGGGAGGGCGGGAAAAACAAAGGCCACTTGCAAGGGGGAACCGACGAATAACTTGAAGGGAAAACCCGGTTGAAATAATTGAGGAAAGATTGCAAAGGCTTCGCACGAGTTGGATGGATACTCGATTATGGACTCCGGCTCCAAGAAGAAAAAGGGTGGGTGGGTGGGAAAAAACAACTGAGGACGGGGAGAACCTCGTCGCTGAGACAGAACTGAGGATTGATCTTGCGAAAACAAAGATGGTCGAATCATCTTGACAAGAGATGAGAACCAACGATCAGAAATCTAACTGCGTGATGCTATAAAAAACATTGAAGGGGAAGAGGAGTAATTCAAAACACCTACGTCAAGATTCCTCACCAGAGCGACGAAGGGACTGAGGAGTAAAAAGAATTCCTACTTTCCGATATAACTAGACTCTGAAAAACAGTTTTCTTCTAGACTTGACAACGGCCATGCTACGAACAATCAAGGGGCTCCTATGGTCGGTCGAGGCTCTGATACCAACTTGTCACACCCAATACGCGACCCTATCCTAAAGGAACTCGAAGGTCCCACCAAGGATAGAAGCGCATATTAGAGACACTTTTGCAAGGTGGATATCATTACATCGTACCATTACATAATAGTTGGGGATACCTACAAAAGGCATACAATGCCACATGAATACAACAACATCATACACAAGAGCAACATCCGAATACGGATGAAACACAAACAGAAACTCAAACGACATCCACCTTGCTAGCCCAGGCTGCCGACCAGGAACCTATCCCCTAAACGATGAAGCAGCAGAAGAACTCAAAACAAGCAAGCATCACTCTCATGTCATGATCATCGCATTACCTGTACCTGCAACTGTTGTTGTAGTAATTTGTGAGCCACGTGGACTCAGCAATCCCATTATCATGGGTATCAAGACTAGCAAAGCTTAATAGGTATGGAATGGATAAGTGGTCGGGTTGCAGCAGCGACTAAGCAATGTATGGTGGCTAACTTACAAGTACAAGAATAAGATGAGAAGCTACGCAAACGGTCGCAAACTAGTAATGATCAAGAAGTGATCCTGAGCTACTTATGTTCAAACATAACACCATCGTGTTCTCTTCTCGACCCACTTGAAAAGAGACCATCACGGTTACACACGCGGTTGGGTATTTTAATTCGAATCTGGTGCCAAGTTCTATACAACCGGATATTAACCAATTCCCATCTGCCACATAACCGCGGGCATGGCTTTCGAAAGTTTAAACCCTGCAGGGGTGTCCCAACTTAGCCCATTATAAGCTCACGATCCGCGGAGACAATCCTCCATCGTGGGACATCCGATCAAACTCGGGATAACGGTGCACAAGACATTTTGACAATGGTAAAACAAGTCCAGCAAGACCTCCCGGTGTGCTGACACCCTGATAGTAGCTGCGCGTATCTTGTCTCAGGCCACAACCGGATTTTCCATACTTCCGGTAGGCCAATCACAGAGTTGCCCCTGGCGGCCACCGGCGGTTGACAGGTTGGACCAACACTCATGAGGAGCACTGGCCCAGGGGGTTGATTAAGGAACCTCCGGGGCTGGCAAGTTCCTATGCAAGTTTTTAGTTGTTATTAGGCAAATGGTAAAACCAATGTTGGGCCTTGCTGGAAGAGTTTTATTCAAAGCAAACTGTCAAGAGGGTCCCATACCCCTCACCGTGTTAGGGACACAAAATCAAGGAACATAACACCGGTATGGCAGAAACTAGGGCGGCAAGAGTGGAACAAAACACCAGGCATAAGGCCGAGCCTTCACCCTTTACCAAGTATATAGATGCATTAATTAAATAAGAGATATTGTGATATCCCACATAATCATGTTCCAACAAGGAGCAATCTTCAACTTCACCTGCAACTAAAAACGCTATAAGAGGGGCTGAGCAAAAGCGGTGTCATAGCCAAACAACGGTTTGCTAGGAAGGGTGAAAAAGGTTAGAGGCTGACATGGCAATTTGGAAGGTTTGAAAAACAAGTGGTAGGAAGCGCGACATAGCGATATCATCAAAACAACTAGCACAGCAATGATAGCAGTGAGATACAGGGTAACGGTCATCTTGCCTGAAATCCCGCTAGGAAGAAGAACAAGTCCATGAAGAAGACGAACAGGCGTAGACGAGCCAAGCGTAGACGAACGAATCCTCACGATCGCAACGAAACAGGAACTATCGAGAAGAAGCACAACCGGAAAGAAGCAAACAACATGGTAAACACACGACACATAACATGGCATGATGCTCAAGCAAGTATGATGCTTGACAAGATTAAATGTTGTTAACATGGCAAGAGGTGAAGCATAACAAAACTACCTATCTAGCAATTTTAAATGAGGCCGGAAACAACAAACAACAATTCCGGAAAATCCCCATGTGCATATTTTGAGTTTGGTATTGTTCTGTAATAAACCATATTTTAGAGTTGGTAAACATGAAAAGTAATTCTACCATGTTAATCGATGCATTTTTCTGCCCGAAATACATATAAAGTTTATTAAATTCGGAGCTATGGTTATTAAGTTATGAAATAAACCATTTTAACATGTCAATCATGCAAAAGATATGCAACCGGCATTTTAAACATTTTGAACATGGATGCAAGCAGCATATTGTGAAACTAGCTAAAATTCTAAGCATTGTACACATATAGTTTGTTTAATTTGGATGCATGCATAATTTGTTATTAACAATGCAAAATAGTGGCATTTCAGTAAATAAGAATGCAATGGAAAATGCTAAAATACAGACTGGGAAAAAAATATGCACGGGCCCGAAGCTGCACTGTGCAGCGACCCAGGAGTGGACAGGGCCCGAAGCGGATGTGGGTGTGGGTGTGCGACCGTAAAGAAAAACAGGGCAAAAATTAGGGCACCTGGGAATCGAACCCCAGACCCCTCAGATGGATACTGGATGCGCTAGCCACTGGGATAGCTTTGTGTTGGTGATGCAATTGGAGATCGGCAGAACATAACGCATGAGCGCATCGCGACCAGGCTTCAAAACTGAAGCATGCGCACGGGGACTCACCGGCGACGGGAGCCAGCAGAAACCCTTGTTGTGGTTGCAGAGGACCGGCGGGGGTGTGGAAACGTGCCAGGTGCGTGCGGTGGAGCAACGACACGAGGGTGTGGGTGCTGCAAAATGGACTCGGCTGAAGCCTAAAGATGCATACTTCCTGAACGGATTTGAAGTCTGAACCCAAGCGAAGCAACTACAGAGAAACATGGACGGTATTGCAGGTCGAGGCGCTCGGCCTCGGCCACGGCGGGGCATGCAGTCGTGCAGCAGATGCAGTGCTAGGTGTGGATGTAGGTGCACGCATCGGGTGTGCATGAAAGAAGAGGAGCAGGAGCTCCACAAGGTATGAATTTAGCCATGGCGAGAGCAGCGGGCACGAACCGACATGAACACATCAACGCCTACGGGATGGAATCTAAGCGAGCAAGGGCATGGGGAGGATCAGGGTGTCACCGAGGTCCCATAGGACTGGATAGGAAGCAAGGGAGGCGCTGAAGAGGATGAGGCGAGGCGCTAATCGGCGGGGCCGCGCCGCTCCGGTTCCGGCTCCGCGAAGAAGATGAAACAGGGGAGGTAGGCGACGTAGAGGAGGCCGACCGCGTCGGCCTTGGACCTTTTGGCTCCTGGACTTGCTGGAAAACGAAGGAGACAACATGAGGACACGCCGGTCGGGGCAACATCCTCGGATCCGTGAAGCAGAGGAAGCAGGGGGGGAAGATGAGGGTGTTGGAGACACCATCTTGATGTCTCGTGGTGCCGTCGTGGTTGGAGGCGACGCAGACGACGTCAGGGAAGACGATGCCCACGGCGGAGGTGGTTGGTTCTGACTGAAGGCTTGCCGGTGACGAGCTCGCTCTCCTGAACTCGCTCGGGACCGAACACGTGATGGCTATGGTGGGCGACTCACCTGCGGCGGCCGCGGAGGGAGGAGAGGGATAGAAGGGAAAACCCTAGGGGATGAGGCGCTGGCTTTATAGGGGGTGCGGGCACGGCTGGCTCGGCCACGGTGGCCATGTACCCCATCCTTTTACTGTGTGAGAGTGAGAGAGCTGCGGGAGGAGGAATAAAAGGTGAGGAGTGAGGGGATGACAGGTGGGGTCGCCTAGGTGATCCATGTAGAATTTACCAGCAAGAGGGAGAGAAGGGGCACGCTAGCGCTGGCTGGGCTCCAGGAAGGAGGAGGCCCAAGTGCAGCACCCAGGTAAGGCCCTTTCTTGTTTTAAATTCTTTCGGCAAATAAACAATCCACAGAATATAAGACGGAAATGGCCAGCATTTTACGGGAAGAATTTCAAAGAAGTAACAATACTTCTGGACTCCTGGAATTATGCAGCATTTGAATAAATTGCTCCGGCAATTTTTAACGATAGAAAAATAATCCAAGTTTGAATTTAATTCAAACTTGAACCATTTTTGAATCATGCCAAAACAAATCCAAGTGAGCTAAAATTAGACAGAGAGGATAAAGGCAAGGTGTAAGATTATCCGGAAATAAATGAACATTAATGGAGGCAGGAGAAATGTCGCTTGACATGAAAGCCAAATTTTGAAAGAAAGGAGGAAGTGGATAGGTTGTGCACTTGGGGAAAATGTTGATGGAAAATATGAAGATGGATAGCGCACCAACAATACATCAACATGAAGAAAGCAACCCACATGATGATCATGATAGAATGCAATAAAATGACACAAGGCATATCAAATCATATAGCATAGCAAAGCAAGAATGATCATGGCAACAACAAGGATGTCATCCTATAATCAATAATGAACATGATGCAAGAAACAAAATATATGACAAGGCACTCAACATGATCATGACATAAACATATAGGAATGAAATATGCAAAACAATTATGATAATGCAACAAACATAAGAAACACACGACATCAACGAAACTAAATGGAAGGCGTCTGGAGCATCAGTCTCGAGGCGTTACAACAGAGAAACTCTCATTCAGGATTTGGAGGAGAGGTTTGCAAATCTGTGCAAGATCAACTTGAAGCTAAATTTAGAGAAGTGTGTGTTTGGCTTCCCCTCCAGCAAGCTGCTTAGATACTTTGTGTCCCACAGGGGGATCGAGGTCAATCCCGACAAAATCAAGGCCATTGAGCACATCCAAGTGCCAAGGATAGTTAAAGATGTGAGCGCGCCTGATGGGACGTGTTTCCATGCTAAGCAGACTCATCTCCAAGTCTGCTGAGCGCGCCCTGCCGTTCTTCAAGATTTTGAAGAAGGCAGGTCCCATGAAGTGGACCCCTGAAGCAGACGCAACTTTGCAAGAGTTGAAGACCTACATGTCCACTGTACCAACCCTGGTTGCACCCAAACCCTAGGAGCCGTTGTTGCTATACTTAGCGGCAACCAACTAAGTGGTCAGCGCAGCCTTGGTAGCGCAGCGAGAAGTGGATGAGAAAGAGAGTGAGCGGAGGCCGGCAGGGCTAGATAAGGATCAGAGCAATAGCAAGCACGGCAACAATGACAACCCCAAGGATGCGACAAGGAAGAAAGTGGTGCAACACCTAGTGTACTTCATCAGCTCCTTGTTACAGGGGGCTAGGTCGAGGTACTCTAGCGTGTAAAAGTTGATCTTTGGCCTCATCATGGCCTCAAGGAAACTGCGCACTACTTCCAAGCCCATGAGATCATGGTTGTTACTTGTTTCCCATTGCAGTGGATACTCTGAAACCAGAGGCTACCGACAGAATAGTGGAGTGGGCTTTGGAGCAATCCAGCTTTGGTTTGAGGTTTGAGAGCACATCAACTATCCAGAGCAGGGCGTTGGCAGAGTTTATTGCAGAATGGACGCCAACCCCTGATGAGGAAGTGACAGAGAGAGTTATCCCCGACAAGGAATCACTGTTGGGGAACGTAGTAATTTTCAAAAATTTCCTACTCATACGCAAGATCATGGTGATGCATAGCAACGAGAGGGGAGAGTGTGTCAACGTACCCTCGTAGACCGAAAGTGGAAGCGTTAGCACAACGCGGTTGATGTAGTCGTATGTCTTCACGATCCGACCGATCAAGTACCGAACGCACGGAACCTCCGAGTTCGACACACATTCAGCTCGATGACGTCCCTCGAACTCCGATCCAGCCGAGCTTTGAGGGAGAGTTCTGTCAGCACGACGGCGTGGTGATGATGATGATGTTCTACCGATGCAGGGCTTTGCCTAAGCACTGCTACGATATTATCGAGGTGGATTATGGTGGAGGGGGCACCGCACACGGCTAAGAGATCCAAGAGATCAATTGTTGTGTCTAGAGGTGCCCCCTGCCCTCGTATGTAAAGGAGCAAGGGGGGAGGCGGCCGACCAAGGAGGAGGGCGCGCCAAGTGGGGAGTCCTACTCCCACCGGTACTAGGACTCCTCCTTTCCTTGTAGGAGTAGTAGAAGGGAAGGAAAAAGGAGAAGGAAGGAAGGGGGCCCCCCCTCCCTAGTCCAATTCGGACTAGTCCATGGGGAGGGGTGCGGCCACCCTTTGGGGCCTTTCTCTCCTTTCCCGTATGGCCCATTAAGGCCCAATACGAATTCCCGTAACTCTCCGGTACTCCGAAAAATACCCGAATCCCTCGGAACCTTTCCGATGTCCGAATATAGTCGTCCAATATATCTATCTTTACGTCTCGACCATTTCGAGACTCCTCGTCATGTCCCCGATCTGATCCGGGACTCCAAACTACCTTCGGTACATCAAAACACATAAACTCATGATATAACCGTCATCGAACTTTAAGCGTGCGGACCCTACGGGTTCGAGAACTATGTAGACATGACCGGGACACGTCTCCGGTCAACAACCGATAGCATAACCTGGATGCTCATATTGTCTCCCACATATTCTATGAAGATCTTTATCGGTCAAACTGCATAACAACATACGTTGTTCCCTTTGTCATCGGTATGTTACTTGCCCGAGATTCAATCGTCGGTATCTCAATACCTAGTTCAATCTCGTTACCGGAAAATATCTTTACTCATTATGTAATTCATCATCCCGCAACTAACTAATTAGTCACATTGCTTGCAAGGCTTATAGTTATGTGCATTACCGAGAGGGCCCAGAGATACCTCTCCGACAATCGGAGTGACAAATCCTAATCTCGAAATACGCCAACTCAACATGTACCTTTGGAGACACCTGTAGAGCTCCTTTATAATCACCCAGTTACGTTGTGACATTTGGTAGCACACAAAGTGTTCCTCCGGTAAACGGGAGTTGCATAATCACATAGTCATAGGAACATGTATAAGTCATGAAGAAAGCAATAGCAACATACTAAATGATCAAGTGCTAAGCTAGCGGAATAGGTCAAGTCGATCACATATTTCTCCTAATGATGTGATCTCGTTAATCAAATGACAACTCATGTCTATGGTTAGGAAACTTAACCATCTTTGATTAACGACCTAGTCAAGTAGAGGCATACTAGTGACACTATGTTTGTCTATGTATTCACACATGTATTATGTTTCCGGTTAATACAATTCTAGCATGAATAATAAACATTTATCATGAAATAAGGAAATAAATAATAACTTTATTATTACCTCTAGGGCATATTTCCTTCAATCACCCCAAGAATAGATTCTGTATTTTGATGGTGCCTTTTCCCTGCAAGGTGCAGGGGCTGGCGTGCTTCTTGTCGCCCCCTCCGAGGAGCACTTGAAGTTCGTCGTCCTGATGCATTTTGCCCGGGAAGAAGCAACCAACAATACAACATAGTATGAAGGGCTCCTTGCCGGGCTCAGAATTGCAGCAGAATTGGGTATTAAGAAGCTGATCATTCGAGGAGATTCACAGTTAGTGGTTAGGCAAGTTAACAAGGATTATCAAAGTCCATTGATGGAGGCATACGTCGAGGAAGTGAGAAGATTGGAGGAGCACTTTGATGGATTACAAATAGAGCACATACCCCGTGTGCAAAACAGCATAGCTGATCATCTGTCAAAGTATGCTGCGCAGAAGCTTCCTGTGGAACCAGGGACTTTTGTTCTCCGTCTTACTCAGCCCTCCGTATCCCTAGCAACAATGGCCCAGAAGAGGAGAAAGTTGGACACCGGAAAGCCTCTATCGGTAGAGCCGTCCGCTATTGGCAGAGACCCTACCGGAAACAACTCCTCGTAGCCTGCCGGACCACCCTTCCAGCCGGGTCCATGGACCCCGCCTACGAGGCTGGTACTCCCACAGCAGAGGAGGTGTCGCTAGTCCTTGTTGCCAAGCCACATGCTACAACTTTGGAAAGGCACATAGTCCGCTTCCTCCAAACCGGAGAGCTTCCCGATGATCAAGACGAAGCTGAAAAAGTAGCCTGGAGGGCCAGTATGTATCAGTTTGTCGATGACACTCTGTACAGAAGAAGGCCCACCGGTGTGAAATTGAAGTGCCTCTGTCGGGAAGAAGGAAAGGAGCTACTGGCTGAGATACACGAAGGAATGTGCGGCTCCCACATTGGATCAAGGGCGTTAATTGGGAAAGCATTCCGGCAAGGATTCTATTGGCCCACGGCCCTCCGAGCTGTGGTTGAGATAGTCACTAAGTGTGAAGCCTGCCAGTTCCATTCCAAGAAAACCCACCTGCATGTCCAAGTGCTTCAGACTCTCCCTCTATCATGGCCATTTTTGGTCTGGGGGCTCGATATCCTTGGCCCCTTCCCCCGAGCAATCGGGGGGTTTGAATTCTTGTTTGTTGCCATCGACAAGTTTACAAAGTGGCCAGAAGTAACTGCTCAGTCAGCTATCAAGTTCTTGAAAGATCTGGTGTGTCGTTTTGGAGTTCCGGCAAGGATAATCACCGACAACGGCACCCAGTTCATGAGCGGCGCGTTCATGCAATATGTTCATACCCTTGGATGCAAGATCTCATTCACCTCTGTGGAACACCCTCAGAGCAATGGATAAGTTGAGAGGGTGAACGCTAAAGTGCTACGCGGACTCAAGACAAGAACCTTTGATACGCTGCAGAAGCACAATAGGCGGTGGATCGAGGAGCTACCGGTAGTTCTCTGGTCCTTTAGAACGACACCAAATCGAGCTACCAGGAAGACTCCCTCCTCCCTGGTATACGGGCAGAAGAAGTTATCACCATGGAACTCGTTTACGGGTCGCCTCGAGTACTTGCTTACGACAAAATCATACAAGATCAGCACCGGCATGACGATGTTGTGCTACTCAAGGAGAACCGTCTCCGGGCTGCTACGCGTGCTGCACGCTATTAGCAAGCCCCACGTCGCTATCATAGATGACCTTGCCCTTAGGCGCGTTTAGTCCACCAAGGGTACACACAAGTTGTCATCGAAGTGAGAAGGCCCTTACCGGGTAGTACGAGTCACCAGACCTGGGGTAGTACGGCTGGAGACCGGAGATGGCACTCCATTGCAAAACTCATGAAATATTGAGCATCTCTGCAAGTTCAGTCCGTAAGGTTTGAGGCTCCCGGACAGGTCCCGGCAGCCACCCATTTGTATAGGCCTTGCCTCAGTTGCATGTAACCCTGTCGGATATCGGGTTCTGGCAAAACCCTTAAAGTTCGAACACTGGGGTGTTCACGAAGATCTCCTCCTACCGAATCTCGCTCTCAGCCTCACCGCGATCTCTAAGCTAGATCGATGAACAACACAAGAGACATAAGATTTATAGAGGTTCAGGCCACCATTGTGGTGTAATACCCTACTCCAGTGTGTGGTGGTGGATTGCCTCTTGGGATGATGATGGATAGTACAGAGGAAGAACAGCCTCGTGAGGAGAGGTGTTCTTGTGGTGGTGTTCTGCGTGGAAGGATTCGATCTGTCTCTGGATGAGATGCCTTTTCTACTGTGTGGCTAGGTCTATTTATAGAGGCCCTGGTCCTATTCCGAAATATTGAGCGGGAAGGGATCCAACAACGGCCATTTTGAAAGGGACAGCTAGTACAAGCTATCCAGACTAAAGGTGGTCTTCGCCTACCAAAGGTGCTGGTGATGACGCCATCTTGGGCTCCATGGTGATCTCCGTCCTGCCGTTCTGCTGGCCTTGGTCTCATTGCACCGATAAGGAAACCTTTGCATGATGCCTCGGTACTCTAAGCTTGCGCTTGCCCCCTTTGCACCAAAGAGGAAATGAGGACACTGCACGGGTAGGCGCCCACGTGGTCTCGATTGTCATGGCTTGTGTCATGGGTACCTCGTGAGGTACCCCTAGCCTTGATCTCTCCGCCTCCTCGCGAGCCTGCCTGGGGAGGCCACTCCTGAGGTGGCCTTGTGTCGTCCGCCCCATGAGGCTTGGCCCCTCGCGAGGGTCTTGAGTGTTGGTTGATGAAGACGGGCCGTACTGGGCCACTGGTTGAGCCACGCCGCAGGCCGCAGCCAGGCAAGTCTGGGGACCCCCGGTCCCAGAACGCTGACAGTAGCCCCTGGGCCCAAGGCACGCTCGGACTTGGCTTAGCAGCAACGCCAAAGGGAAAGTGCGGAGCGCCGTGGGCCCCCACAGCCTGCGGCCTTGGTCGACGCATGGCGATAGATTGGGTGTGGGCGTCTACACTTCCCCACGCTTCCTCGGCAACTGCCCAATTTGATGAGTCCCTACTGCATGCAAAAAAGAGTCATCATTACCTGTGATCGTGGGGGTCGACGGTTGGCCTCCCTTGGACTATAAATAAGGAGGGGCGAGAGCCCCCGTTGTCCATCTCTTCTTGCTCCGCCTTCTTCTTCTTCCTTGCTCCATCTCCATCATCGACGCCAATGTCACTGATCCGTAGATTCTCGGCCGAAGAGAAAGGGAAGGCTCCCTGGGAGGGGCCCGACCCGCTCCCGCCGAAGAAACGGCCGTTCCCAGGTCGCTGTGAAGAGGTTGTGAGGCTGGAGATGACGAGGCCTTGGTGCGAGCGGCCACCTCCTGGGTTCCCGCTACCCCTGTACGCCCAGGCCGAGGGCCCTGGAGAAAGGGACGGCGAGCGACGCCGCCCCGCACTGCAGGTGCGGTCAACGAGCTGTGGCGGCGCGCGCCGTTACCCCTAGAGTCCATGCCGCGGACTCCTCCCGCGAGCTCGTGCTGCATGCGGTGATGCCTCCAAGCACCTGGATCCGCTTCCCTTCGTTCTTCGCCACCGAGATGCCGCCGAGGGGGCCTCTCGAGCTTTAGCTACAGCACACCGATTGTGGCGCTCCAACGACTGAAGCGGAGGTTGAAGTTGTCGCCCCGGGCAAGGTCTTCATGACCCGAGGCTGGGGCGAGATCGCCCGGGTCTGCCGAACGGGGGGCACCCTCGTGATTCATTTTGAGTATGATGGCGCCTCCTTGTTGTCCTTTAAGGTCTTCGACGGAAAAGGCTGCCGCCTGGAGTGCTGCCCTAGAGGAGGCAGTCAGGATATCGACGTGGCAGGGGCTAGGCCTGCCGCTCGCTTCCCCAATGGCTCCTCCGACAACAGCAGTGATGCTTGGGAGTCCAGTGACTCTTCCTAGCTCTTCGTGACCCCGGAGACGAGCGACGACAGCTACGTGCGCCCGAGCTCACGCCGTGCTCGTAGCAAGGCGGCAACATGAGGCCGTCGCTGTGGCTGATCTGGATGGGGTTGGCGCCGGCCTCTCATGGCCCACTATTGATGATAGCGTCAGCCATGGAGGCGCGGGTAGTTAGGGCTCCTTAGGAATCTCCTCTTTTGTTCCCTGCGAGGAATCGAGAAAACACTCCATGGGGGCATGTAAAGGGTCCGCGATGTATTTTTTTGATGCGATCCTTGTTATGAAAATGTGCGAATGCTTGCCCTATCCCGGCTTGGTTCCCCCTTTTTAACCATGCGACGACTTGGTGCTCTACGCTGACAGGTCCCAGTCCCCAGGCAGGCTTCAGTCGTCGCTGGTATGCCAGGTCGCGATGCCGCGGTCAAGGCCAGGAGGTGAGCGGCCCGAGGTCTAGTAAGAGCCCCTGAGGCGCGATGCTCAGGTGGTCCCCTTTAGCGTGCAAGCAGCCGCCGAAAGGTGAGAAAGGAAGGCAACATTGCCGTCACAGAGCCGCATCAAGTGAAGATTCTGTGCTGCAACGATTAGCTGTCCCAGGCTTGAAACTTATCTTGGCAATATGGAGTCATCCCCTTGCATTGCGACGGACTCGTGCGTCGGCAGCTGTGGCGCAGCTAGGTTAGGCCCTCACGAGCTTTCCCTTTCTTCCCCACACTCTCCTTCGTGCTTGTGTCCTTAGGTCCCGGCCCTCGAGCAAGCTCAGCCGCCGCTGGTATGCCAGGTCGCGATGCCGTGGTCAAGGCCAGGGGGTGAGGGCTGGAGAGCCAGTAAGAGCTCCTGAGTCGTGATGCTCAGGAGCCCCCCTTTTAACGCGCAAGCGGATCACGTGGGAAAGAGAGAGAGAGAGTGCCCGTGGTGCCACCCGCTATAGACCTCAGGAGGTTCCTATAGATTAACACGAGAAAAGCAAGGGTTGCCATTATGATTGCCAGTTGGCCATTGGTTGCTCCGAGAGAGTGGTGAGGGCACTGAGGGCCTGGTGAGGTGACGCGTGCGGGGCTGCCGCGGGCCAAAGCTCGATCACTCTGATTTGTCGACGTTGCAGGGACGGACCCATGCGCAATCACCGTGCCAGCGCGAGCGGCTCCAGTGGTAGATGTCAATCGAGCAGGCGATAATCACAGGCAGGTTAAGCATGAAGGGCAAATCAGCTTAGACAAACAAAGAATGGATACATGCCACCGGGTCAGGCCCGAGCGGCTTGGGGATGATGCAGCCCTGAGGAAATAAGCAAAAGGGATACACGCCGGAGGGACGAACCCATGCGGCCTGGGAATGATGTAGCCCTGAGGGCGCTCCCAGCTGAAATGAACTCGGAAGATGTCACCTGGTACCATTGTAGAGGGGGTGTTGGAGTAGCTGAAGATGCGCGGTGAAGAGGCCGGCCCTCACGAGCCTCTGGAGGCTCTAGCGGTCCATGCGGCTCCTTGAGGACTGTCTCCATCTCCGCTAGGATCGCGTGATGCCTGGCCTCCTGAGCTGCCAAGATGCTCTGCAGATGATGCTGGAAGGTGGCAGCCGTGTTCGGCAGGCCGAAAGGCATGCGAACATAGTTGTGAGGTAGACCCTCGCAGCACCCCACACGCAAACGCTAGAGGCGCTCCTGAGATGCGGCTCAGTTGAGCGCTGGGACGTCGATGCAGACACGCAGCCCACCATCCTCGCCTAGATGGGGGTCCACGTAAGGTAAGCGGCGGTTGCCGCGCATGGCTCTTGCTTCCTGAAGCTCCTGAGTGGTTTTAGTGATGAACTCCTGAACGTTGGGCCTTCACCCCCTGAAACCTCCTGAGGGAAACGTGCCTCGAAGCACGCCTCCAAATGGTGCCCGAGTGCCTCCCTTGTGATGTTGGCAAAGTCTGAGGCCTTCCAGAAGAGAGCCCCTGAGCCCTGCCCGAGGAGGGCGCTGAGCGCGCCTTCCTAAGCGATGGAGGGAGGCGCCCCTTGCATGGGCGCTAATCCTGATGCAGCACTGCCTGAGATGCCAACCTCCCGAGGCCTTGAGCTGAGCGGTGTCTTCTTCTTCTTGGGGACTGCCTCAGGAGGGTTCTCGCCCTTTCTGTCTGGGTCCTCGATTGATGCAGCTTGGAAGGCGTGCTCGAGGGAGCACACCGCATCTCTTTCTTCACAGGGGACTATGATGATTCCGCCACGTCCCGGCATCTTGAGGACGTTGTAGCCATGGTGTGTCACCGACACGAACTTGGCCAGGGCTGGATACCCGAGGATGGCATTGTATGGCAAGTGGATGTGGGTGACGTCAAAGTCAATGAGCTCAGTGCGATAGTTGTTGCGCTGGCCTAAGGTGACAGGGAGGCGGACCTGCCCTATCGGGAGGTGAAGCCATCAGTAACTCCTATGAAAGGCTTGGTAGGCTAAAGTTGATCATATGGCACTTGAAGGTTGTCGAACATCTTGACGGACAGGGCGTTGAGCCCTGCGCCGCCATCAATGAGGGTCCTGGTGACTTGCATGTTGCTTATGACTGGGGAACAAAGCATCGGGAGGACGCCAGTTGTAGCCGCACACTTGAGTTGATCTGTTGAGCTGAAGGTGATGGCACACTTGGACCACCTGAGCGGGCGCGTGGCCTCAAGCTTGGGGAGGACTGCGTTCACCTTGCGAGCAAACTGCTTGAAGATGCACTGAGAGGATGGGGCCTGAGCTTCGCCCAAGATGCAAGCGATAGCACGTGGCTCCCGGAAGCCTCCAGCCCCCTCGTCCTGATGGTGGTCGTCATTCCTTGGCGGCGGCGATAGAGGAGGAAGGCCTGTGTTGCCCTGCGGGTGGTCCTTGCGAGGCTGATCCCTCCAGGTGCCCTCGCGAGGCTGGTCCTGCCAGCGACCCTCATGAGGTCGGTCACGCTACTCCTGGCGAGGGCCACGGTCGTCCCATCGTCCTCCGCCATGTCCTCCACCTCGGCCGTAGCCCCGGTCGTTGCGCTCGGGGCGTCGACCGAAGCGTCCTTCTCGAACGGCTCTGAGCTCTTGGCATTTGTTGGTGTTGTGGGTGTAGCGGTTGTGGTAGGCGCAGAATGGTCAGCTGCCCTTGGACGACTCAGTCTGGTCCCTGCCGCGCTTCGTGTCTGGTTCTGCTGCAAGCACGGCTGCTCCTTTGCGCTTCACGTCCTTGGCCTTGGCCTTCTTTTCTTCTGGGTCAGTAGCTGGACGCTCGAGGAGGGAGAGGCGTCCCTCCTCAGCTCTTGCGCACTTGGTCGCCAGGTTGAACAGCTCCAGGGATGTGCACAACTCCTCGTGGATAGCGAGCTCTTCCTTCATCTTGACGTCGCGGATGCCATTAGAGAATGCTGAGATGATGGCCTCGTCCGTCACCTTGGGGATCTTGAGGCGGGCGCTGTTGAAGATCTGGATGTATTTCTGCAGGGTCTCTCTAGGCTGCTGCTTGATGCGGCGCAGGTCACCCCCGGCTAGGGGGTGGTTGCGAGTGCCCTGGAAGTTGGCGATGAAGCGGCTGTGCATCTCGTCCCAGGAGGAGATCGAGCCGGGAGGCAGGTTCAGGAGCCAGGTGCGGGCATCGTCCTTGAGGGCCATGGGAAACCAGTTCGCCATGACCTTCTCTCCTCCGTTGGCCGCCTTGATGCCTAGCTCGTAGAGCTGCAGGAACTCCATGGGGTCGGCTGTACCGTCATAGCAAGGAGGCAGATCCGGCTTGAACTTGCCCAGCTAGGCGACGCTACACAGCTCGGTGGTGAAGGCACGACAATCTTCTGTGGCCACCAGAGCCCTTTGCTGATGTGGGGCTTGCTCCTGATGGTACCCGCGCACCGCCGCTAGGGGCAGCACGGGGTCTTGGCGCGCCGGTGCAGGTACGCAGTACTGTCGTGCTGGTGTAGGAAGCACGGGAGCACCTTCTTGAGGCCGAGGGATTTCTTGGCAGCTTCTTTCTTGTCGCGTGGGCGCTGGATGCCTTGGGTCACGTCCAGGGGCCGCGCGCCTTGGAGCCAGGGCACCGTCTTGGGGCGGAGGTGGTAGAGGCACTCCCTAAGCCGCGTCGCCCGCGCCCGGCGGGGGTCGAGGCTGCGAGAGAGACGGTGCGGGAGAGACCCCTGCGGCGCTGGCGAGCTCGGTGATACGAGCAAGCCATTCTTCGTAGAGGTCGTTGACGGGGCGGTAGTGCAGGAGCTCGCGTGCCAGGAGCAATGCGGCCTGGGCGTCCGTGGGGGCGCGACGAGCGTGAGACGATGATCCAACTGGGGTCAGCGATGGAGTGGCGGTGCGGCCTTCCCGCCACACCGAGGGGTGCAGCGAAGATGCTTGCTGCTCGTTCCCCGCCGGGCCAGTGGCGGTGTTGGTGGCACGCGAAGGAGAACATCGAGGAGGCCCGCCGACGGGAGCCGTTTGGGCACACGGGCGGAGAAAGCAGCCCGGTGCTTGGCGCGGGCTCGGTGAGCGTCTTCCATGGATGCGACGAAGCGACGGGACGCAGATCAGCGGAAGGGAGATTTCCGCACACCCGTACCTGGCGCGCCAAATGTCGGATATCGGGTTCCGGCAAAACCCTTAAGGTTCGATCACAGGGGTGCACACGAAGATCTCCTCCTACCGAATCTCGCTCTCAGCCTCGCCGCGATCTCTAAGCTAGATCGGTGAACAACAGAACAGACACAAGATTTATACAGGTTCGGGCCACCATTGTGGTGTAATACCCTACTCCAGTGTGTGGTGGTGGATTGCCTCTTGGGCTGATGATGAATAGTACAGAGGAAGAACAACCTCGTGAGGAGAGGTGTTCTTGTGGTGGTGTTCTGATTGGAAGGATTTGATCTGTCTCTGGATGAGATGCCTTTTCTACCATGTGGCTAGCTCTTTTTATAGAGGCCCTGGTCCTCTTCCCAAATATTGAGCGGGAAGGGAACCAACAACAACCATTTTGGAAGGGGACAACTAGTACAAGCTATCCAGACAAAAGGTGGTCTTCGCCTTCCAAAGGTGCTGGTGATGACGCCGTCTTGGGCTCCATGGTGACCTCTGTCCTGCTGTTCTGCTAGCCTGGGTCTCGTTGCACCGATAAGGAAGCCTTTGTCTGATGCCTCGGTACTCTACGCCTGCGCTTGCCCCCTTTGCACAAAGAGGAAACAAGGACATTGCGCGGGCAGGCGCCCGCCTGGTCTTGATCCTCATGGCTTGCGTCATGGGCACCTCGCGAGGTACCCCTAGCCTTGATCTCTCCGCCTCCTCGCGAGCCTGCCTGGCGAGGCCACTCCTGAGGAGGCCTTGTGTCATATGCCCCGCGAGTCTTGGCCCCTCGTGAGGGTCTTGAGTGTTGGTTGATGAAGACGGGCCATACTGGGCCACTGGTTGAGCCACGCCGCAGGCCGCAGGCAAGCAAGTCTAGGGACTCCCATTCCCAGAATGCCGACAAACCCCTTGTACAAAGCCGGGGCGATGACCCTGTGCAAGAGAAAATATAGAAGTGTTGTAGGGGGGGCCCACCCCTAGATTGCATGCATGCATGAGCATTCCAGATCACTGCATAAGCATTTTTGTGAGCTTCTGCATATGGTAAGAATCGGGGGCTTATACATGCACGGGTTCCCGGCAAGGTTCATCTTTTTCATTAACATGCTGATACAATTACAAGCATTACAGAACACAAGCATGGACATGAGAGATTATATTATTTGAATTCAAATTAGGCAAGTGCCTACAGATTTAAGATTGAAAAAAGATAAGTGCCCCGTAATCCCCTTTATTGTTCCTCTCCTCCCAGTCACGGTAGGTGAAGGCTAGAAGAACAAGGGGGGAGCACCGGGGAATGCGTCGATCGAGAGCACGGTGGAGGCGACCCGTCGACCACCGCCACCAGGGCCAGCAGGGTGCAATAGGGCTAACGGAGCTGCAGCCCGAGAGGAAGCCTACCGAGGCCCAGCTGGAAGGCTGTTGGAGGAGCCCGGGAGCACCATCCCCACCTCTGTGCCCAACTCCCTGGAAAATCATGTTGCCGGGAAGGAGATGCGGATGCAGATGATGGTGTTGTGGCCTGATGAAGATGGTGGGTGGTGATCAGCCGGAGTCAGAGTCATCACCCTCCCGCCCGCTACCATTGTCATCGCCGTCACGGCCCTCCTCGTTGCTGTCGCTCGAGGAGGAGCTTTTGTCATCGGTAGATCTCTCCGCGCAGCACCCTAAGCGAATTCCCAGGCGCTCAAAGACCTTGACGGAGAGCAGGCCGCTCTCCATTAATTTGAACTGGAGAACATGCCCCTCTGACAAGCTATGGGCACGAGCAAAGGTTTTCCAACCACGGCGGAGATACATAACATGAGGAGCGGGGAAGTCGATGACAACCCACATGCCGCCATTCCCACTGCCCCTCATGTGCAGCTTCAAGGCGTGTGGTGGATCGAGCTCCATTACAAAGCCGAATGGGGTAGGAAGACGAAGATGGCCTTACAGAGGCTTGTACAATCTGATGAAGAATTCTCGGGGATGATCTCCAGTATGGCCTTCCGTCGGGGGAGGGCCACCGGCAGAGGCGCAACCGGAGCGCCACCCCGTCCTCCTCTTCCTCGAGCACCACGACGACCTCGGCCTCGCCCCCTCCCTCCTCCTCTCATGGCAGGCTCAGCCTCCGCTAGCTCCGAAGGAGGAGGGGTGTGTTGTCGAGCAGAAGCCCTCATCACCGCCATTGGAGCACCAACACGCCCTTGCCCTCTCACCATGACAAGCGGAGGAAGACTATGAAGAAAGAAGAAAAAGGAGGTGCATATGAAAAGGCACCGTCCCTATCCCCCTTTATAGAAGGGCAGGGCCAGGGGCTGGCCTCTCACCCCAAAGGTGGCCACCCCGCTCGTCCAATACAGCCTCTAGAGACATTGCGAATCAAGACCGACCCGCTGCTCCAACCAATGACGCCTGATTTCCTGCCACGACACTCACAACCGTGCCCTCCATACCCACGACCTACCCTTCCTAAGGCATGAAGGAGATGTGACAGATGGGCTAGAAGCACGGAGGCCAGTGGGATGGTCGTTTCCACCCCGTGGTCATGGGGCACAAGCGCCATGTAGGCCATGATCCGATCCCTTTTCTTAACGTCGCGCATGACGCGCAGGGAAACATGAAAGGGGCCGTCCTGGTCCCATAGGTGGTCGTGGTTTCCCGCGACAACCCTCTGCCCCAATCCATGGCGCCTGGCTTTCTGCCATGGCACCCATTCCCGTACCCTCCACATTTGCCACCAACACTGCGCATGGAGCGGGAGGAGTAGTGGGATGGCAGTTACCACCCCGTGAACGTGGGTCATGGGAACTCCGCAAGGCACGACCCATCATCTGCCCCCACTACAGTTGGTGTTACGCGACGCATGGAAGAACCGGAAGCTGACCTGGACTCAGGTTAGTGAAGAAGCAAGGAAGATCTCAAGGGGCAGGCCACCCCTACGCATCGGCCTGTGCACTGGTTAGGGCCTACCCCGACAACCGGCAGCGCATTCGGGCCAGGCCCGGGGGCTTCTATCGGTGCAACAAACCCTGGGTCAGTTGCCCAGACTGTGCACAGGCCTGAGAACAAGATTGCAGCGCCAAGACCAGATCAGGCACGAAGGGATCAACTCTTTGAAGAATCAGAGAGCTAGTCGAGAAGACCAAGTTAAGCCAAAGAGACATGATGTCACTAAGGGAAAAAAACCCTTGTCGGGCAGGCGAGCCTGGCGGCGTTGGTGTTTCCCCAAAAGCCAGCCTCTAGATCGTCCCGGCAGGCCTGCCGAGGCTTGCGGAGGCAAAACTCCACCGCACCACCTCACGGCGAAGCAAGTCATAGATCGGTGCGGTGTGAAGCCAATAAGTGACTAAGTGGTTGCTTCCTGCCCCATGGCATCCACTTCCTACAAAAAACACCTCCATATGACACCCGACCTGAGACATGTCAAGAAAGCAGGCGCGAAGCTGGAAAAACAACCCTGCAAGGGTTGTCGGGCACGCTGTCATGTCACACTAAACAGCACATTTAATGCGCTTTGTCTGCCAGTAGAGTTAGGTATGATAGCGTTGTTTGCTATCTAATCAGTATGTAAAGACTGATTTTCTACTATGGTGGCTCCTTCATCTATAAAAGGAGGCCCATGGCAACTGTAGAAAGGATTTGGGCCCTCACACATACATACGCGTGTAGCCACTCTCGCCCCAATGCAACCCTGCCGGGCAAGAGCGCCGTGTTCTCCACCATTATCCACCATCAATCCACCAAAGCAAGAGTAGGGTTTTACGCCTCGCGGTGGCCCGAACCTGGGTAAAACTACTCGTGTGATCTCTATCATGATGTGTTATGCTTCTCCACTCTATGTGCAACGTGCCCATTCTCCCGCCAAACCAAAAGGGGCTCGTGGCCCCATAGGTGGCCGTGGATTCCCACGACACCCACGTGAAGGTGTAGGGCCGCGGAGATAGCCTGATCCTTGCTCTGTAGGCCTCAGGAAGTTGCCTTGCGAGGATTTTGACGAAGCTTGCTAATGTGCACCGTGCGAGGAGGGGGCCTCGCGAGGGCCTTGCTCGTGAAGTTCAAAGCTGGGCAACGCGAGGGGCCCAGGTAGTGCACTGCGCAGTGGGCCGCAAGCACACATGCTTGGGTTGCACCAGTCCCACGGGCCCGACAGCAGCCCCAGGCCCGCGGCATGCATGATTCTACCGAAGGGAAGGGGTGATGCGGCATGGGCCAATTAGCCTGCGGGCCAGACCCAACATGTGGCGCACGATACAGCACAGATGCCACCACTTCCTCCATGATGCCTCGGTAACTGCCTGGGCTGACATAAAGCCTGGACACGCCGCACGACACCATCATTGCTCTTTTATGTGCCCGTCCTCCCGCACCTTCCTTCCCATGCAAGGCTGCCTTTGATCTGTCGGGCCTTGACCGCCCCTGGTTCGTGTGTCGCCCTAGCACCCCCAGGCTAGAGAAACAAGGCTTCAGGGATGACGGTCAGCCAAGCTGGTGTTCAACCTCTAGGGCCTCAATAGTTCCTCCTGATGACCGCGGACGACTCCAATGAGTGGGGAACGGCTAGGATTTGGCCTACTTTGTGATCTCTTGCCGAACTGGATGGCACCACCATCGCCATCCACCTTCCTGCCCTCTTCTCTGGCTTACTATCCCCATCTCGTATTTCTTCAAGCCATTCTCTCGCATTACGAGGTTCATGTGTTGCACCTCGTGCTGACATCGGTCCTCCTCCTCTCGGCGTTTTCTTTCCTATGCGAGGATTTCATAGGTATAGCCCGCTCGGTGGTGCTGCTTCGTCCATTTCCTGCCTTCGGCTAAACGCACCCAACCAGTGCTCTAGGTGTGTGTCGCTCCATGCCATGGGCATGACGGCGGGCGAAGGCATCGATATGGAGATCAATTATGAAGCGGAGGTCTTCAGGCAATAATGGGTGTTCGTGGACGCGGTCCACTTCAATCTCCCTACTGCTGACTCCGACTTCCTCAGCCTTGCCGAGCTCAGGGTGGGGGCACGAGAGGCTTGACTACCTGAAGATGTCGCTCGCGAGGAAAAGGCTGGCCGACCTGAGGCGGCGGGAGTAATAGCGACCATAGTCGTGAGGGAGTTTCTGCGTCACTCCCGCCCGATGTGGGCCTTCACTGGCCCAAAGGATGCAATACGGTTTCATGTGGGCCGCCTGCTAGCAGACATGTTGAACGTTGTGCTCCAGGTCCTCACGGGCAAGGAGGCAAGTGACCTTTAGGGAAGGGGCTCCCCATATACAATGATACAAGCAAGGAGGCCTTCGTTAGGGGGTTGCCGCGCTTCGATCAATGGGGGCTGCTCCCAGAGGGCCATGAGGGTCCCAGGGACCACCCCTTCCTGGCAACCCCAGAGGCAGAGGGCCCCGGGGGAGCGGAGCCCCGACCAAAAGCAGCAGAAGGACGTGACGACCTTCCCCAACAAGCCAGCCGCCAACTCCCCCCGCACCCCTGGGCGCTGGCAGTACTGCTCCACCCAAGGGTGGGCCACTTCACCAGGTGTGCCGAGAAGCGCGAGGAGTCCCAGGACGACAGTTACCCAGTCGCATGCCCCCGAGGGAGGTATCCAGGGCGAGCCACAGGTCCCCCCCATGCAGGAGGCGGGGGCCGATGATGAGGCTGCGCGACTACTTCCCAGGGCCAACCGCAGGGGAATGACCCGGCCGGGGAGCAGCGCTGGAAGTGGGTTGCCAGGGATGAGTAAGCACAGTGCCTTCACCTTACTTGCTCCGGCCCCGCTAGGATGTCTGATCCTTTCGTCTGTGCAGGTCCTCCTTGAGCAAAAAGATAAAGGAGCCCCCGAGCCCGGTAGATGCCATCTTGTCACTCACCGGGGCCAGGGAATACGGAAAGAGCGCACTGAACTGAGGCATCGAAACCATGCCCGGTGTCAGCGTGGAAGTAGGATCACCTATGGGGAATGGGTGCCCCTTTGTGGTTTGGCAAGTGGACGACCCTGTTGCACAAAGAGCAGATGTAGCAGGGGACAACACGTCGACATACAACTCTCTTTTACCTAGGTTCGGGCTGCTTTGCAATGTAAAACCCTACTCCTGCTATGGTGGATTGATCTAGAGGAACACAAAGGCTCGGCATTCTCTAGCCTGGCAAGTTTGCCTCAGGGAGATCAACGTGAGCGCACAAGTGTTGGGGGACCCAAAGTGTTTGAATCCCTTGCTAGGTTGCCTTGGGCGTCCTTTTATAGCTTAAGGGCTAACCACAGTGGCAAAATAGTCATTTTATAGTGATTAGGTGGCTAACAGTGCTATCATACCTAACTCTAGCAGTTAGGACAAAATGCATTAAATGCACTGCTTGGTGTCATGCCGAGATTGAAACCCGTCAAGTCTGTCGCGCCGCTTATCTCCCTCTTGATATTAGCTTGACATGCCTCCTCGACGGGTGTCAATAAATCTAATCACTTCTCTCTCGTGCTGCCATGTGCTTGACAGGATGCACCTGGTAGCTTAGTGCCTTGACACCACAACGATTAGTGACTTGGGTACGGTGAGGTGGAGCAGTGGCGCCTCGGTGGAGTTTTTCCGCCAATGGAGCTTGGCGGGGCTTGTTCTCGGCGGCCTCGGCAAGCCTGCCGGACCAATCTTGACTCGGTCTTGGGTATGGCCTTGTCCTGGCCGGGCTCTCCTTCCCGACAAAGGAGGCTTCCCCAAGGCGTCCTACTGCTAGCTTTGGTCTTCTTAATGCTGTCCTTGATCTCACGAAGAGTGCCTTCTCTAGCTTTACTCTATGTATGTATTAGTGTTGTATGTCTGATTGTCATCACGCATGTGCATGAGTTCGGTCATTAAATGCGAATGTTTGTTGCACCGACACGAGCCCCCGGTCCTGGCCCACACGTGTTGCCGAGCATCATTGGGTAGGTCCCTAACAATGCACAGGCTGGCACCTTGACCTTGCCGCGGTGGAATCCATGTTTCTAAGATCTTTTTTGCTTCTTCATTAACCTGCGGCTGAATAAATTCCTGGGTTCTCCACGACTCATGCGATGCCGAACAGTGTGGGAGTACCCACGCGGTGGGCCGGAGGACGCCCACGTTCACGGTGGTAAATTGAAGTGCCCGCGCATGATCCGGAGAATAAATGTCATTTTACTTTGGCCCAGTACACCTGTGTTTCTGCCACGCGGGCAGCATGCACTATGCAGGGTTGGTGGTGGATGCACAGGGCATAGGGACGTGTGGCATGGCAGTAAGTGTGGCGCCTTGGATTGGTGCAAAGGGGCAGTTGGCGAATCTGGACGCCGTCAGTGGCGCAGATAAGCCGGATTGGAGGAGTGGGGAGGCTGTTCCGGGGTAGTGGAGCGCCAGCCCCGTGCCAAGCTCCGCTATAAAAGGGAGCAAGAGGGGGTGGAGACGGTCAACCACGCACCTTCTCCTCCTTCTTCTTGTGTTCCTCTTCCACAAAGGTGAGGGGGAGAGGGCGCGCTCGAGCTCAAGCAGTGGCGACGAGGGATTCTTCTCGACCACCATATTCCTGCCATGACTGGGGATGTAGGGGCTGATCCAATGCACAAGGCAAAGCAGCAGGACACGGTCGCGTTGGCATGGTGCTCAGGGCTGAGGGGGACGCGGTGGTGCTCGAACACGCTCCCCCAACTGCTTTGACTCTAATGGACGGCCATGTCGGAGACACGGCGCTGGAATTCATCGTCGGGCTGTGTGAGCCTCCCCGCAGTCGTCTTCGGCTTCCCTGCCCCTTCACAAGGGTGATGGAGGTTGAACAGTTGCATGGGTTGAGGCTGCACATGAGGGGTTGCTGCAACGACACCATGCGGCTAGATGTTGATTTCCTTGCACCTCATGTCATGCTTTTCGGGTGTGGCTGGAAAACTTTTGCACATGCCCACAGCTTCACGGAGGGGCACATTCTCCACTTTAAGTTAATGGAGGCTGATCTTCTCTCCATCATGGCCTTCAGGCACTCGGGTGCTCGCTTAGCATGCTGCGCGGAGAGCTCCACTGACGATGAAAGCTCCACCTCGAGCAACAGTGACGAGGAGGACACTGACGGCGAAGACGACGATGCCAAGCCCCTGGTCGTCAAGCGTGAAGACGATTACTCAGACTCCAGCTGAGCGTCGGACCCACCTCACCATCAGCTAGGCACCGGCAGCACCATCATTTGTAGCTAGACCCCAGCAGAGCGATATGCCGGGGGTGCTTGGCTCGTTCGACTCCGCTTCCACTAGCTAGATCCCAGTAGGCTTCCTTGTGGACTCTGGCTTCGTCTTCCCTGTGGGTGTCCTTCTTGCCGCGTTCCTCTAGTCTTGGCAGGGGCGACCAGGGCATCGCCTAGTCGCTCTCCCCCCCAGCCTCTTCTTCCTTGCCGGGGAGAGGCCCTCCCGGTCTTGTCAGGCTGCGTCTCGCGGGCCCTGACAGGGTCAGGCTGGGCTTCTTCCCAGGCGCTTCTTTTTCCCTATTTCCTTCTGGATGCAACTCCTAGGAGGAGAGGAACAAGAAAGGCATTACGGGGCACCTATCCTTTTTCAACTTAAAATATGTATGCACTAGCCAAATTTTAGTTCAAATTATGTAATCATTTATCCATGTATGTACCCTGTATGATATGTACTTGTTTATCCATGTATTAATGGAAAAGAGTGCATGCCAGGTATTTGCGCATGTATTACATCCATGCTGAGGAATAATTCCTCAATACTTTCAAGTAAACAATATTTTCCGGCAGGGCATCTTGCCAGGCATTTCAATAGATGCTACTAAACCTTGTATGATGGGCTAGGAGTCGTGGATACAAGCCAGCTCCTTATCAGTGTTTGAAATATGACCTAGAGGCAATAATAAATTGGTTACTATCATATTTCCCTATTCATGATAATCGTTTATTATACATGCTAGAATTGTATTGATCGGAAACTCAGATACATGTGTGGATACATAGACAACAACATGTCCCTAGTGATCCTCTATAGGACTAGCTCGTTGATCAAACATGGAAATGGTTTCCTAGCCATAGACATGAGTTGTCATTTGATAAGGGGATCACATCATTAGGAGAATGATGTGATGGACAAGACCCAAACTATAAACGTAGCATATGATCGTATCAAGTTTATTGCTATCATTTTCTACATGTCAAGTATATGTTCCTATGATCATGAGATCATGCAACTCACTAACACCAGAGGAGTACCTTGTGTGTGCCAAATGTCGCAACGTAACTAGGTGACTACAAAGGTGCTCTATAGGTCTCACCAAGGATGTCTGTAGAAAGGTACTCATGAGGTGCCCATGGGGCCCCCCAACACTCATGGGCCAAGGGGAAGGGGCACACCAGCCCACTACGGGGTTGTGCGCCCTCAATCCCCCTTCCCACTTTGCCAGAGGAGGTGGGGCGCCTCTCTAGGGTAGCCCATCCCTTTACCTTGGGGGCCAAGTCACCTAAGGGGTGGGGGGCCAAAACCCATCTAGGGTTTCCCCTTGTTGGCCACCGCCCCTAGATGAGATCTAGGGGCGCCCCCCTCCTTCCTCCCCTACATATAGCTAGAGAGGTGGAGAGGGCAGCCGGACCCATACAGATCTATTCGTGCCACGGTGATGCCCTTCTTCTCCCTCATAGCCATCTTCTTGCCCATAGTGCTTAGCGAAGCTCTACTGAGATTTCTCCACCACCACTGCCACCACGCCGTCGTGCTGCTGAAGGACTCGAGTTACTACTTCACCATCACTCGCTAGTTCAAGGAGGTGAAGGCATCATCAAGCCGTACATGTGTTGAACGTGGAGGTGACGTCCCTTCAGCACTTGGGTCGGAGTTCGCGGGACGGATCGTGATTGGATCTCGAAGACGTTTGGCTAAATCAACCAGGTTTGTTAATGCTTCTGCTTAGCGATCTACAAGGGTATGTATATCCAATCTCTCCTCTCATAGATGGTCATCACCAAGTTGGATCTTGGTGAGCATAGGAACTTTTTTGTTTCCTGTGCAACGTTCCCCAACAGTGGTAGCGGAGCTAGGTCTATGCGTAGATGGCATCACAAGTAGAACACAAAGGAGTCTGTGGGCATTGACATTCAGATTGCTTCCTTCCTTAGTCTTATTTTGGTTCAGCGGTATTGTGGGATGAAGTGGCCTGGACTAACTTTACATGTCCACGTACATGAGATCGGTTCCATCAACACACATGCAACTTGATTGCATAAAGATGGCTGGTGGGTGTCTGTCTCTCTCACCTTAGTTGAGTCGGATTTGACGAAGGTGGTCCTTGTAGAAGGTTAATTAGCAATTTGCATATCACCATTGTGGCTTTGCGTAGGTAAGAATCGTTCTTGCTAGATACCCATAGTAGCCACGTAAAACATGCAACAGCAAATTAGATGACGTCTAACTTGTTTTTGCAGGGTATGATGTGGTATGATATGGCTAAAGACATGATGAGATATATTTGATGTTGTCGGATTTCGGGTTCCAGCAGACCCTTGAGGTTTGAACTCTGGGGTGCGCGTGAAGATCTCTCCCCTACCAACTCACGTCTCGAAGCCTCACAAGGGATCTAAGCTAGAAAGATGAACACACAAGGGACACGAGGTTTATACTGGTTCAGGCCACCATTGTGGTGTAATACCCTACTCCAATGTGTGGTGTGGTGGATTGCCTCACGGGCTGATGATGAACAATACAAAGGGAGAACAGCCTCGCGAGGGGCTGTTCTTGAGCTGGTGCGATGAACTGCTTGGGTGAGTTCAGTCGCCTCTCTCTCTCTCTAATCTACCCAAAACCTGGATCCCAAATCTCAGTGGTGGCTAGCTCTATTTATAGAGGGAGGCCAACAATTGGCCATTTTGAAGGGGAACATCTATTACACTTATCCTGACTAAAGTTGGTCTTCGACTGCCAAAGACTCTGACGGTGACGCCGTCCTTGGCTCCACGGTGACCTCCGTCCTGCCGCTCCGCTGGTCTTTGTCTTCTTGCACTAAAACGATAACCTTTGCCTGATGCCTTGGCCTGTGCTTGCCCCCTTTGCACCGAAGGGGAAACAAGGACACTGCGCAGGACGGCGCCCGCCTGGCGCCCGCCTGGTCTCTATCGTCATGGCTTGCATCACGGGCACCTTGTGAGGTACCGTGCCTTTATCTCTCTGCCTGCTCGCGAGCCCGCTTGATGAGGCTGCTCCTGAGGAAGCTTCCTGTCGTCCGCCCCGCGAGGCTTGGCCCCTCGCGAGGGTCTTGAGCTTGAGCTGATGAAGCTGGGCTGCACTAGGCCTCTGCTTGAGCCACGCCACAGGTCGCAGGCAGGCAAGTCTGGGGACCCCCGTTCCCAGAACACCGACAGTAGCCCCCGGGCCCAAGGCGTGCCCGGACTTGGCTTAGTAGAGAAGCGAAGGGGCAAGTGCGAATCGCCGCGGGCCCCAATAGCCTACGGCCTTGGGTGCCGCGTGGCGATTGATTGGACGTGGGCGTCTCCGCTTCCCCATGACGCCTCGGCAACCGTCCATCTGACAAAAAGGGGTACCCGGGCCAGACTTACCTGCTTTGTTCTCGTTCGCCTTGCTCCAGATCCCCTTTCTTGCACTTCTCCTTCTCGCTTCTGAAATCCTCCAGATCTGCCTCGATCCCTTCCATCCGGCAAGCCATGGCACCTCGCAAGACCCCGACCGAGGCCTGATACTTGCCGGCTCTGGATGCCCCGAACGTGTTGGAGAAGAATCTCGCCCTCACGCGCCTGATGATGGTGGCACAGGGCAACGAGGGAGCGACTGTGCTCAAGGCCGGCTCTGCCCAGCCTGAAGGCAAGGGGAGCACCTTCTACCCGCTCTTTGTGAGCGCCATCATCGTCGGTCTGGTGCGTCCTTTTTCCGAGTTCTTCCTTGATGTTCTTCGCCAATACAACTTGCAAGCTCTGCACCTACACCCCAACTCTGTTCTTCTCCTGGCGATTTTCACCTACTATTGTGAGGCTCATGTTGGAGTGATGCCCTAAGTGGCCTTGCTGCATCATTACTTTTCCCTCCGGGTTTCTGGTGCCCACATCACCGCATGTGTGAGCTTTATCGCATACTCCAACTCCAATGCCATCTTGAAGCCTGGGAAGAGGATCTAAGGCTTCCGGAGCAAGTGGGTCATATTGGATGTTGGACGCATCCACCCTCGACTGGTGCTGCCTACGGGGCAGCCCAAGGCCGTTGATGCGTGGTCTCGCATGGAGCTTGACGACCACCGTGCAAAGGTGGTGCTGAAGAGGATGAACGCGGACCTGAGGCCAGGCAACTTGGGGGCGGCGAAGCTGACCGGGGCTACGCTCCTAGGGAGTTCCTGGAGCACCGGGTGGCTCCACTCCGGGGCACTTGCTCCCATTGTGGAGGCTTGGGGAAGCAGATGGTGCCCTTCGCCTAAGCTCTGAGGCCCTGGCCGACGAAGATCTGGCCGCGGCTCTCCATTCCTTGGTTGTGGGAGACGTGGCGAGCCCGGAGGGCGCTCCTATCCCCCTGTTCCTTCACGATGACTCGGAGCGGGTGGTGAATGCCATGCCCACCTTCAACGGTGAGGGGCTGGTGCCAGCAGAAGCTCCCGGGGATCTGGCAGCATTGGTGACGGTGACGAATCCAGCGGGGGTGAGGAGGAAGAAGAGGAGGAGGAAGAAGAGCCTGACTCTGAGGAGACCGGCAAGGAGTCGGGGGAGTCCTTCCCTCGGTGCAGGTCCCACGCCCTCCACTCCATGCCGGACGACGACGAGGCCGGTGCCAGGCGAGGCGGGGAGGACTCTCCCTTGGTCCCGAGGAAGGGCAGGACGGGGCTGGTTCTCCCAGGGTCTGCTCTGGTCCCGGGGCGGTTTGAGGCCAGCTCTGGCCCTCCCGACGCGCCTTCTGCCTCCGGGCCTCCCAACGCTGACCCCAGCTGTAGGCTCTCGAGCTTCAAGTTTGGCCGGAGGCTGCTTGAGTCCTCGAATGACGACCAGTAAGTGCTCGATTAATGTTTTGCTTTGTTTTTGGCGCCAAGGCTTGACATCTGCATCCTTTTGGCAAGGACGGCGCCTGCAGCAAAAAGGTTGAAAGGGGCCTCGGCGGCCCTGCTTGGGGCGAGTTCGCCTGCCGGGGCAGCGCCTTCATCTGCGGGGAAAGGAGGCAGCGAGGCTCGTGCCTCCCCTGTCCGGTCGTCTTCGCGAGGCCAGCAGGGACGCTCCGGCGAGAAGTCGGCCCCCGTGGCCCCGCTGACTCTGGAGGTGCCTGCGCTTGATGCTGTCGCCGGGGTGGCCAAGGCCCAAGAGGTTCCTTCCTCCCAAGCTGTGATCATGCTACAGTCCTTTCCGCCTATTCCACTGGCTCCTGTCTCTTCTGATTCCTCTACCGTCCTGGACCGGGCTACCAACGAACTGAGCCGGTTGCGGGAGGATCTTCGGAGCGCGGACCCCCGCCTGGTGACCGGGCGCCTGGAGCTAGCCTCTGGCTGGGCCTGCTCTGACGCCTCCGTCCGAGCGGTGCTGAGCCAGGCCGTGTCTGCCTCCGATGAGGAGAAGCAAGCCGCCTCCCAGGCCAAGGCCGTTCGCGACGCTGCCTTGGGCGACACTGCGGATGTTTGGGGCCACTGCAAGGCGCTGGAGGACGAGCTGCGAGGCCAGCGTGACGAGCTCGCCAAATAGGTCCGCGGCCGCCAGGAGAAGGAGAAGGAGATGAAGGCTCGGGAAGATGCCGTCAAGGACCGGGAAACCGAGCTCGATGACCGTCGTGGCCGGTTGGAGACGCTGGAGCAGGCACTAAAGGCGGAGAGGACCGAGCTAGACGGCAAGGCGAAGGTCCTGGCCGAGGATCCAGTGGCCTTCGCGAAGCTGGAGGAGAAATCTCGGGCCGTGTTGAAGACGCTTTATGAGGGCGGCTTAGAGAAGCCGTTGGCTGGCGCAGAGGATGGCCCCGCCGAGCTGCTTCCATTCCTGGTCCGTGCATTTGAAGATGTCGCGGACAGCCTTGGTCCCACGGCCGAGGTGTAACACCCCGGATGCAACTTTCCATATTCGTAACTCCAACTCTTGCCTTTTCCGGAGAGGCGATATGATATTTTCCTTCGTGGTTGGGTTATTGTAGTTTGTTTTGCATTTTGTTCACGCCATGCATCTCGTCTCATAGCATCATGCACATTGCATCTGCATGTTTTCATAAAGCTTGCATCCATTCGTAGTTGCGCGTTCCCCCCTTGCCTTCGTTATCCCTTTCAAGAGCAACCGTTCATTTGTTGTCCGACCGTTTGAGCCTCTCTGCACAGCCACCGACTGCCTCCGCAACCTAGTCCGAAAACTTCTCCTGAACCCAACCCGGGCTGTCAGCACCGTTGGATTCGGATCATCCCCAATCATCTCTAAAACATCTCCGTTTTCTTTATTGAACTCCTTAGCCTATTTATTCTTGTCCGTTGGTTTTCGATTGGAAGGTCCAAACTCTTCCCCTTTCCTATATATAGTCCACCCACATGCCTATTTGGACAAACCCTAGACCAACTCCCTAAAATTCCTCCTAGCCGCCGCCACCCCTGTCCATTCTCTCTTCCTTCCTCGGGATCTCGCCCGCCTACCTATCCACCAGCCGCCACTCTCTCCATCGGGATCCCTCCCAATCCACCACCTCCCCGCGATTTCAGCCCGTAGCCTCCCAATTCGTCCTCCCACCTACAGCAACAACAGAGAGCCCCACGCTCTAGCGCTCGATCTCCTCGATCGCCTCGTTCCCCTCCGGCCTCGCCCGTCCTTCACGCGTGGCAAGCCACAGCACGACCGGAGCTCCCTCCACCGACGAGCATCACCAGCAGATGAGCCCTCGCCGCCTGGTTCTCCTCTCCCTGCACCCCCCTTTTTCCCTGTCTGGTTCTCCCCTCACCTCGTCTTTCTCTTTGCTCTCTTCACAGGAGCACACTAGCGCCATGGAAGACTCCCGATGGACCCCGGCCTCCTTCCTGCCTCGCCGGAGCAAGCCAGTAGGCAGGCACCCGTCACGCCCTCTCCATCGTCCTTCCCCTCCTTCCTGTCTCGCTAACCTCCCCTGTCCGAGCCACAGCGAGCCTACGTCCAGCCTCCCTCCTCGCCGGCCAAGTCCCTCGCCGGAGCATGCCGCCGCTAGCGCCCTCATCCACCAGGCCAGGAGCCCGAGCTCCTTCTCGCGCGTCCGTCCCCTGCCTCGACCGGGCCCTTCGTCCCAAGACATCATCGTCGTGCTTCTCGCGCCGCCCGATTCTGGAGGAGCCGCCGCTGGATCCCTTCCTCCTTGACTCCAGCGAGCCCCGCCGGAGTTCTTCCGATGGCAGCACCCGCATGTCATGTCGCCGTGCCTGCTTCCTGTTTTCCTGTTCTTCTTTTTCTCCCTGTCTCTCCTTTCTGAACTCTCTCGCTCCTCTGTCTCTCTATTGTTCGAGCAGGATCCCCATGACGTCGCTATGGATGGATGCAGCCCGAGCTCGTCCGTCCCCGCAAGCAAGAGCATCTCGCGCGTCTCCGGCGACTAGGCGCCATCTCCGCCTGTTTTCCCGTCCCCGGCGCCGTTTGCAGCTGCGCCAAGCCGCCGTCGTGGCTCTGCTTGCTGTCGAGCAGAGGAGCCTGCTCTCCCGCGTTGACCGCGTCCACTCCACGCGCGTGCCATGATCCTCCCACGGCCCGGCTCCCATCTCCACCAACCTGGGCTTGGCCCATGGTGAGGCCACCCCCCAACGCCCCTATTTTTTTCATTCTGTTGGACCTCTGCCTAGATTCAGCCCATATAGTGTTTTTCCCTGTCTGCGGTTTTAGCTATTATCCAGTGAATTAGCAGTTTTACAGAAAAGTCCCTCATGTTCATGCATTGATAACTCTTGAACCGTGCATCGGATTAAAATGATTTAAACATGTAAAATGCTTAGAATTTTGTGTAGTTTCATAATATGCTGCTTTCATCCATGCTTAAAATGTTTAAAATGTTTTTTGTTTAAATTTGCTTAATGCCATGTTAAAATGATTTATTTCATAACTAAATAACCATAGCTCCGAATTTAATAAACTTTATATGTAAATGGGGTGGAAAAATGCCTAGTTTAACATGGTGCACATTATTTTCCTGTTTAACAATAATAAAATATGTTTTAGGGCAGAACAGTACCAAATTTATAAATTGCACATGAGGATTTTCCGGAATTGTTGTTTGTTGTTCCGGCCTCATTTAAACTTGCCTAAATAGTTAGTTTCCATATGCTTCACCCCTTGCCATGTTTAACAACATTTAATATAGATGAGTAGCATAACCGAGAGAGAACTAAATAATTGATGTGGTGTTTTGTCAATATGCAACTCGTTGCATATTGAGCTCCACTTAACTTGTAGTATTGTTTGTTGCACTTTGCCATGCCTCATTAAACCGGACATGCATCATACTTGTTGTGCATCATGCCATGTTTATGCTTGTGCATTTACCATGTTGTCTGTTTCTTTCCGGTGTTGCTTCTTAGTTCCGGTAATGTTGCGATTGTGAGGATTCGTTCGACTACTCCCATTTGTCTTCTTCATGGACTCGTTCTTCTTCCTTGCGTGATATCAGGCAAGATGACCGCTACCCTGGATCTCACAACTATCATTGCTATGCTAGTTGCTTCGTTCTATCGCTTTGCTGCACTTCCTATCACTTGTTCTTCAAGCCTCCCCAAATTGCCATGAACCTCTAACCTTTGACACCCTTCCTAGCAAACCGTTGTTTAGCTATGTTACCGCTTTGCTCAGCCCCTCTTATAGCGTTGTTAGTTGTAGGTGAAGTTGAAGATTGCTCCATGGTGGACAGGGTTATGTTGGGATATCACAATATCTCTTATTTAATTAATGCATCTATATACTTGGTAAAGGGTGGAAGGCTCGGCCTTATGCCTGGTGTTTTGTTCCACTCTTGCCACCCTAGTTTCCGTCATATCGGTGTTATGTTCCCGGATTTTGCGTTCCTTACGCGGTTGGGTGATTTATGGGACCCCCTTGATAGTTCGCTTTGAATAAAACTCCTCCAGCAAGGCCCAACCTTGGTTTTACCATTTGCCTCACCACCACCTATACCCTTCCCTTGGGTCGGCCAACCCGAGGGTCATCCTTATTTTAGCCCCCCCGGGCTAGTGCTTGTCTAAGTGCTGGTCCAAACTGAGCTGCCTGCGGGGCCCCCACGGGGAAACTCCAGGTCTGGTTTTACTCGTAGCTAGTCTCATCCGGTGTTGCCCTGAGAACGAGATATGTGCAGCTCCTATCAGGATTTGTCGGCACATCGGGCGGTCTTGCTGGTCTTGTTTTACCATTGTCAAAATGTCTTCTAAACCGGGATTCCGAGACTGACCGGGTCTTCCTGGGAGAAGGTATATCCTTTGTTGATCGCGAGAGCTTATCATGGGCTAAGTTGGGACACCCCTGCAGGGTTTAAACTTTCGAAAGCCGTGCCCGCGGTTATGTGGTAGATGGAAATTTGTTAATGTCCGGTTGTAGATAACTTGACACCAGATCCGAATTAAAACGCATCAACCGAGTGTGTAGCCGTGATGGTCTCTTTTCGGCGGAGTCCAGGGAGTGAACACGGTTTCTCTGTTATGATTGGCGTAAGTAGGAGTTCAGGATCACCTCTTGATCATTACTAGTTGACGACCGTTCCGTTTGCTCTCTTCTCGCTCTTATTTGTGTATGTTAGCCACCATATATGCTTAGTCGCTGCTGCAACCTTACCACTTTACCCCTTCCTTACCCATTAAGCTTTGCTAGTCTTGATACCCATGGTAATGGGATTGCTGAGTCCTTGTGGCTCACAGATTACTACAACAACAGTTGCAGGTACAGGTTTATGCGATGATCATGACGCGAGAGCGATGTTTGCTTGTTTTGGAGTTCTTCTTCTGCTTCTTCTTCGATCAGGGGATAGGTTCCAGCTCGGCAGCCTGGGCTAGCAGGGTGGATGTCGTTTGAGTTTCTGTTTGTGTTTCATCCGTAGTCGGATGGTGCTCTTTTGTAAGATGATGTTGTATTCGTGTGGCATTGTATGCCTTATGTATGTATCCCCATCTATTATGTAATGTTGATGTAATGATATCCACCTTGCAAAAGCATTTCAATATGCGGGTCTATCCTTGGTGGGACCTTCGAGTTCCTTTTGGATAGGGTCGCATATTGGGTGTGACACGAGGCCGAGGCGCGTGCCCTGTCTTCTGCAGCGCTGACGCATGTCCTCAGCCACGTCTACCTTCACGACCCCAACGTCGACCTCGATAGCCTGTTGGAACCTGTGAGCGGCGACCTTGCCGCCGCTGCTGCTGAGGCTGTGAAAGGCCGAGCTGAGGCTTTGTTGGGGAGGTTCCGCGCCTTCAGCACCTGGCCCGGGCGCGATGCCGCCATCTCCGCGGCCTCAGGAGGTGGAGCCGCCCAGCGTGACTCCACCACAGGTGGTGGCATCACCGGAAAGTGATCCCTTTGCGGCTTCTGTCCTGTTTCAGTTCCTGCAACATGCATCATGCCTCGTGGAGGCGCTTTAAACTTGTGTTCGGCATTGTGAAACATTCTATGGCCTGTAATATTTGCTTTTGAATTCAATAGAATTTGCATTTTCCCCTCCTATTTGCTTGTGTTCTACGTCGGCAGGGCCCGGCCCCGCGCATACCTCAGCCGCTGTTAGCCACGACCGGAAACTAGGACGGGACTAAGGAGTGAGGGGCTACGTGACCAATTAGGCTCCTAAGTCGCGATTCTCAGGAGTCCCCCTTGACGCGCAAACAGCAAGTAGGGGAGGGTGGCATCGGAGTGGATTTGTCGTTCTATGTCGGCTGGGCCCGGCCTCGCGCATACCTCAACCGCCATTAGCCTTTCGGAACTAAGGAGTGAGGGGCTACGTGACCAGTTAGGCTACTGAGTCACGATGCTCAGGAGTCCCCCTTGACGTTCAAACGATTTTTCATACCTTGGCTCCGCTCGGGAAGGGGCGCGCGACGACCAGGTCCGAGGAACCTGGCTAGGTAGCATGCGCTCGGGCGTGGCCCGGGCGCAGCCCCCGTGTCCAGCCCCCTCGGCGGCACTCCCGAGGGGAGGCGTTGCGATGGTGCCAGACACTGAGCTCTGGGCTCCCTGAGGTTGATACGCCCATGGGCCGCCCTTAGTTGTTTATTACCGGTGCGGAGCATAGTGCTTCCGTATGTGTACGGGCATAGCCGCTCCTCGGCAGTGTCGTCAGCCAGCGCGGAGCATGGTGCTTCCACTGGTGCGTGGGAGGGGGCTCCCCTCTGGGAGGAGCCCCCGGGGCATGTACAGCCCAGCCCTGACACGTGGCCGGCACAGTAGGGCTAGGAGAGGTGTATCTGGGCACCAGTGAGCCGGTGCGGGATGCTCGAGGCCCTACCTCGAGGCGGGTTGCGCCTGGCTCTGGGCCTTTATCAATGGTATGTTCCTGCAAGGTGGTTAGAATGCAAATGCTCTACGTCCTCAGGTCCCGGCCCTCGAGCAAGCTCAGCCGCCGTTGGTATGACAGGTCGCGATGCTATGGGTCAAGGCCAGGGGGTGAGGGCTGGGGAGCCAGTAAGGGCATATGAGTCGCGATGCTCAGGCACCCCCTTTTAACGTGTAAGCGCTTTGCATGAGAGTGGAGAGGTTCGCGATAGGTAGCAAATGATAATCATGGGAATCAGGTTAAGCATGGAGGAGCAAATGCATTTAGATAGATGCGGAAAAAGCAAACGCCACTAGGTCAGGCCCGAGCAACTTGGGGATAATGCACCCCGAGGGTGCCCCCAGCAAGGTAGGCAAAGAACATAAGCAAAATGGATACATGCTGCAGGGACGGGCCCACGCGACATGGGAATGATGCAGCCCTGTGGGCACTCCCAGCTGAAAATGGAACTTTGAAAGATGTCACCTGATACCGTTGGAGATGAAGAGATGCTGAAGTAGAGGACGACGCGTGGTGAGGAAGCCAACCCTCACGAGCTATCGGGTCTAGGAGCCTCGGGAGGCTCCGGGGGCGCCGGTGGATCTTCGAGGACCATCTCCATCTTCGCCAGGACCGCGCAATGCCTGACCTCCTGAGCCTCCAGAATGCTCCTCAGCAGGCGCTAATGAGCAGCGGCCGCGTTCGGCAGGCCGAAAGGCATGAGAACGTAGCTGTGAGGTGGACCCTCGCAACGCCCCACGCGCGAAGGCCAGAGGCGCTCCTGAGACGTGGCTTGGTTGAGCCCTGGTACGTCGATGCAGACACGCAGCCCACCATCCTTGCCTGGATGGGGGGCTACAGCGGGCAAGCGGTGGCTGCCGCGCATGACTCTTGACTCCTGCAGCTCCTGAGTGTTTCCCGCGATGAACTCCCGAGGATTTGGCCCTCCTTGCCCCATACCTTCCTGAGGGAAACGTGCTTTGAAGCACACCTCCAAGTGGTGCCCGAGAGCCTCCCTCGTGACCTTGGCAAAGTCGGTGGCCCTCCAGATGAGAGCCCCCGAGCCTTGCCCGAGGCGAGCGCCGGGCGCGCCTTCCTATGCGACAGAGGGTGGCGCCCCTTGGACGGGCGCGGATCTTGACGCAACGCCTCTAGAGGTGCCTGCCTCCTGATGGTTTGGGCTAGGTGAATTCTTCTTCTTCTTAGGGACTGCCTCGGGAAGGCTCCCGCTCCTGTGATCTGGGTCTTCGATTGCCGCGGCTTGGAAGGCACGCTCAAGAGAACAGACTGCATCCTTTTCCTCACAGGGGACTGTGATGACTCCACCGCTTCCTGGCATCTTGAGGACATTCTAGCCATTGTGAGTCACTGCCATGAACTTGGCCAGGGTTGGGTACCCGAGGATGGCATTGTATGGTAGGCGAATGTGGGTGATGTCAAAGTCAATGAGCTCGGTGCGGTAGTTGGTGCGCTGCCCAAAGGTGACAGGAAGGCGAACCTGCCTTATAGGAATGGTGGAACCATCAGTGACTCCTAAGAAAGGCTTGGTCGGCTGAAGCTGATCATATGGGTGGAGATTGTTGAACGTCTCGACGGAAAGGACGTTGAGTCTTGCTCCGCCATCGATGACGGTCCTGGTGACTTGCACATTGCTAATGACTGGGGAACAAAGCATTGGGAAGACTCCGGCCGTTGTCGCGCACTTGAGCTGATCCGCTGAGCTGAATGTGATAGCGCATGCAGAACACCTGAGAGGGCGCGTGGCCTCAAGACTGGGGAGGACTGCATTCACCTCGCGAGCAAACTGCTTGAAGATGTGCTGTGAGGCTGGGGCCTAGGCACCGCCCAGGATGCAAGCGATTGTGTGCGGCTCCTGGAAGCCCCCAGCCCCCTCGTCCTGATGTTGGTCTTCATTCCTTCTTGGCGGTGGTGGCAGAGGAGAGAGGCCTGCGTTGCCTTGCGGGCGGTCCTCACGAGGCTGATTCCTCCAACCTTTCTTGCGAGGCTAGTCCTGCCAGCGGTCCTTGCGAGGTCGGTCACGCCATCCTTGGCGAGGGCCACGGTCTTCCCATCGTCCTCCACCTCTTCCTCCTGCTCGGCCATAGCCCCGATCGTTGCGCTCGGGGCGTCGGCCGATATGTCCATCTCGCACAGCCCTGAGCTCTTGGCATTCATTGGTGTTGTGGGTGTGGAGGTCGTGCAACACACAGTACCGGCTGCCCTTGGACGACTCTGGCTGATCCCTGCCTCGCTTGGTGTCTGGCTCCACTGCGAGGACAGTCGCTCCTTTGCGCTTCATGTCCTTGACCTTGGGCTTCTTCTCTTCCGGATCAGCAGCTGGAAGCTCGAGGAGGGAGAGGCACCCTTCCTCAGCCCTGGCGCACTTGGTCGCCAAGTTGCACAGCTCCAGAGATGTGCACAGGTCTTCATGGATCGCTGGCTCCTCTTTCATCTTGATGTCACGCACGCCATCGAAGAAGGTTGAGATGATGGCTTCCTCAGTCACCCTGGGGATCTTGAGGCGGGCATTGTTGAAGCGCTGGATGTACTTTTGCAGGGTCTCTCCTGGCTGTTGCTTGATGCGGCGCAGGTCACTCATGGCCGGGGGCCGGTTGTGAGTGCCTTGGAAGTTGGCGATGAAGCGAGTGCGCATCTCGTCCCAAGAGGAGATTGTGCTGGGAGGCAGGTTTAGGAGCCAGGTGTGGGCGCCACCCTTGAGCGCCATGGGAAACCAGTTCACCATGACCTTTTCATCCCCGGTGCCGCCTTGATGCCCAGCTCGTAGAGCTGGAGGAACCCCGCGGGGTCTGCAGTACCGTTGTAGCGAGGAGGCAGATCTGGCTTGAACTTGCCCGGCCAGGCCACGCTACGCAGCTTGGCAGTGAAGGCGGGCAGCCTCTAGTGGCTACAGGGGGCCTTTGGTGACGAAGGGCTTGATCTTGGTGGTCTCCGTGCGCTGCTGCCAGCAGCAGCGCGGGGTCTTAGCGCGCTGGAGCAGGAACGCGGTCATGGCGTGCTGGTGCTGGGAACACGCAAGCGACTTCCTGAGGGCGAGGGACCTCTTGGCAGCTCCTTTCTTGCCGCACGGGCGCTGGACGCGGTGGGTCTCGTCCAGGGGCCGCGCGCCTTGGAGCCAGGGCGCCATCTTGAGGAGGAGGCGGCGGAGGTGCCTCCAGAGCTGCGTTGCCCGTGCAGGGCAGAGGGCGACGCAGCGAGAGGGACGGCGCAGGGGAGCCCCCTACGGCACTGACGAGCTCGGTGATGCGAGCGAGCCACTCATCGTAGAGGTCGTCGACGGGGCGATAGTGCAGGAGCTCACGTGCCAGGAGCAACGCGGCGTGCGCGTCTGCGGGAGCGCGACGAGCGTGCGACGATGATCCTGCCGGAGTCAGCGACGGGGTTGTGGTGCGGCCTTCCCGCCGCACCGAGGGATGCAGCAACGACGCCTGCTGCTCATTCCCCGCCGGGCCGGTGGCAGCGTGGGCGGCAGGCGACGGGGAACGATGGGGAGGCTTGCCGACGGGGGCCGTCTGGGCAACATGGGCCGCGAGAGCAGTCCGACGCTCGGCGTGGGCTCGGCGAGCGTCAGACATGGGCGCGACGGACGATGAACGCGAGGCGGTGGAAGAAGGATTCCGGCGCACCCCTACATGGCGCGCCAAATGTCGGACTTCGGGTTCCGGCAGACCCTTGAGGTTCGAACTCTAGGGTGCCGCGAAGACCTCTCCCCTACCAACTCACGTCTCGAAGCCTCACAAGGGATCTAAGCTAGAAAGATGAACACACAAGGGACACGAGGTTTATACTGGTTCAGGCCACCATTGTGGTGTAATACCCTACTCCACTGTATGGTGTCGTGGATTGCCTCAGGGGCTGATGATGAACAATACAAAGGGAGAACAGCCTCGCGAGGGGCTGTTCTTGAGCTGGTGCGATGAACTACTTGGGTGAGTTCAGTCGCCTCTCTCTCTCTCTCTCTAGTCTACCCAAAACCTGGATCCCCAATCTCGGTGGTGGCTATCTCTATTTATAGAGGTAGGCCCTGGGCCTCTTCCCAAATAATGAGCGGGAAGGGCGCCAACCATTGGCCATTTTGAAGGGGAACATCTAGTACACTTATCCTGACTACAGTTGGTCTTCGACTGCCAAAGACTCTGACGATGACGCCGTCCTGGGCTCCACGGTGACCTCCGTCCTGCCGCTCCACTGGTCTTGGTCTTGTTGCACTCAAACATTAACCTTTGCCTGATGCATTGGCCTGTGCTTGCCCCCTTTGCATCGAAGGGGAAACATGGACACTGCGCAGGCCGGCACCCGCCTGGTCTCGATCGTCATGGCTTGCGTCACGGGCACCTCGCGACGTGCCCTGCCTTGATCTCTCCGCCCCCTCATGAGCCCGCCTGATGAGGCTGCTCCTGAGGAAGCTTGCTGTCGTCCGCCCCGCGAAGCTTGGCCCCTCGCGAGGGTCTTGAGCTTGAGTTGATGAAGCTGGGCTGCACTGGGCCTCCGCTTGAGCCACGCCGGAGGCCGCAGGCAGGCAAGTCTGGGGACCCCCGTTCCCAGAACACCGATAGTAGCCCCCGGGCCCAAGGCGCGCCCGGACTTGGCTTAGCAAAGAAGCGAAGGGGCAAGTGCGAAGCGCCGCGGGCCCCAATAGCCTGCGGCCTTGGGCGCCATGTGGCGATTGATTGGACGTGGGCGTCTCCGCTTTCCCACGACACCTCGGCAACCGTCCGTCCGACAAAAAGGGTACCCGGGCCAGACTTACCTGCTTCGTTCTCGTTCGCCTTGCTCCAGATCACCTTTCTCGCTCTTCTCCTTATCGCTTCCGAAATCCTCTAGATCTGCCTCGATCCCTTCCATCCGGCAAGCCATGGCGCCTCGCAAGACCCCGACCGAGGCCTGGTACTTGCCGGCTCTGGATCCCCCGAACATGTCGGAGAAGAATCTCGCCCTCATGCACTTGATGACGGTGGCGCAGGGCAACGAGGGGGCGTATATGCTCAAGGCCGGCTCTGCCCAGCCTGAAGGCATGGGGAGCACCTTCTACCCGCTCTTTGTGAGCGCCATCATCGCCGGTCCGGTGCCTCCTTTTGCGAGTTCTTCCTTGCTGTTCTTCGCCAATACAACTTGCAAGCTCTGCACCTCCACCCCAACTCTGTTCTTCTCCTGGCGATTTTCGCCTACTATTGTGAGGCTCATGTTGGACTGATGCCCTAAGTGGCCTTGCTGCGTCATTACTTTTCCCTCCGGGTTTCTGGTGCCCACAACACCGCATGTGCGGGCTTTATCGCATACTCCAACTCCAATGCCATCTCGAAGCCTGGGAAGAGGATCGAAGGCTTCCGGAGCAAGTGGGTCAAGGTGGATGTTGGACACATCCACCCTCGACTGGTGCTGCCTACGGGGCAGCCCAAGGCCGTTGATGCGTGGTCTCGCGCGGTGCTTGACGATCCCCGTGCGAAGGTGGTGCTGAAGAGGATGAACGTGGACTTGAGGCCAGGCAACTTGGGGGCGGCGAAGCTGACCGGGGCTACGCTCCTGAGGGAGTTCCTGGAGCACCGGGTGGCTCCACTCCGGGGGCACTCGCTCCCATTGTGCAGGCTTGGGGAAGCAGATGCCGCCCTTCGCCTAAGCTCTGAGGCCCTGGCCAATGAAGATCTGGCCGCGGCTCTCCATTCCTTGGCTGGGGGAGACGTGGTGAGCCCGGAGGGTGCTCCTATCCCCCTGTTCCTTCACGACGACTGGTAGCAGGTGGTGAACGCCATGCCCACCTTCAACAGTGAGGGGCTGGTGCCAGCAGAAGCTCCCGGGGATCTGGTGGCGTTGGCGACGGTGAACGTGTCCTTCGACGACTCGAGGGGTGAGGAGGAAGAAGAGGAGGAGGAAGAAGAGCCTGACTCGGAGGCGACCGGCGAGGAGTCGGGGGAGTCCTTCCCTTGGCGTAGGTCCCGCGCCCTCTGCTCCATGCCAGAAGACGACGAGGCTGGTGCCAGGCGAGGCGAAGAGGACTCTCCCTTGGTCCCGAGGAAGGGCAGGACGGGGCTGGTTCCCCCAGGGTCTGCTCTGGTCCCGGGGCGCTCTAAGGCCAGCTCCGGCCCTCCCGACGCGCCTTCTGCCTCCGGGCCTCCCAAGGCTGACCCCAACTGTAGGCTCTCGGGCTTCAAGTTTGGCCGGGGGCTGCTTCAGTCCGTGAACAACGACCAGTAAGTGCTCGATTCGTGTTTTGCTTTGTTTTCGTCGCCAAGGCTTGACGTCGGCATCCTGTTGGCCAGGCCGGCGCCTGCAGCAAAAAGGTTGAAAGGGGCCTCGGCGGCCCTGCTTGGGGCAACTTCGCCTGCCGGGGCAGCGCCTTCATCTGCGGGGAAAGGAGGCGGTGAGGCTCGTGCCTCCCCTGCCCGGTCGTCTTCACGAGGCCAGCAGGGACGCTTCTGCGAGGAGTCAGCCCCCATGGCCCCGCTGACTGTAGAGGTGCCTGCGCTTGATGCTGTCGCCGGGGTGGCCAAGGCCCAGGGGGTTCCTTCCTCCCAAGCTATGATCACGATGCCGTCCTCTCCGCCTATTCCACTGGCTCCTGTCTCTTCTGATTCTTCTGCCGTCCTGGACTGGGCTACCAACTAACTGAGTCGGTTGCGGGAGGATCTTCAAAGCGCGGACCCCCGCCTGGTGGCCGAGCGCCTGGAGCTAGCCTCTGGCTATGCTCGCTCTGACGCCTCCGTCCGAGCGGTGCTGAGCCAGGCCGTGTCTGCCTCCGATGAGGAGAAGCAAGCCACGTACCAGGCCAAGGCCGCTCGCGACGCTGCCTTGGGCGACGCTGTGGATGTCCGAGGCCGCTGCAAGGCGCTGGAGGACGAGCTGCAAGGCCTGCGTGACTAGCTCACCAAGGAGGTCCGCGACCGCCAGGAGAAGGAGAAGGAAATGAAGGCTCGGGAAGCTACCGTCAGGGACCGGGACACCGAGCTAGATGATCGTCATGGCCGGTTGGAGACGAAGGAGCAGGCACTGAAGGCGGAGAGGACCGAGCTAGACGGCAAGGCGAAGGTCCTGGCCAACGATCGAGTGGCCTTCGCGAAGCTGGAGGAGAAAGCTCGCGCCGCGCTGAAGACGCTTTATGAGGGCGGCTTAGAGAGGCCGTTTGCTGGCGCAGAGGACGGCCCTGCCGAGCTGCTTCCCTTCCTAGTCTGTGCACTTGAAGATGTTGCGGACGGCCTTGGTCCCACGGCCGAGGCCGAGGCGCGTGCCCTGTCTTCTGCCACGTCTACCTTTGCGACCCCAACGTCGACCTCGACAGCCTGCTGGAACCTGTGAGCGGCGACCTTCCCGCTGCTGCTGCTGAGGCTATGAAAGGCCGAGCTGAGGCTTTGTTGGGGAGGTTCCGCGCCTTCAGCACCTGGCCCGGGCGCGATACCTCTAGCTCCGCGGCCTCAGGAGGTGGAGCCACCCAGCGTGACTCCACCACAGGCGGCGGCGCCACCGGAAAGTGATCCCTTCGTGGCTTCTGTCCTGTTTCAGTTCATGCAACATGCACCATGCCTCGTGGAGGCGTTTAAACTTGTGTTTGGCATTGTGAAAGAATCTATGGCCTGTAATATTTTCTTTTGAATTCCCTAGAATTTGCATTTTCCCCTCCTATTTGCTTGTGTTTTACGTCGGCAGGGCCCGGCCCGGCGCATACCTCAGCCGCCGTTAGCCCCGACCGGAAACCAGGACGGGACTAAGGAGTGAGGGGCTACGTTACCAGTTAGGCTCCTGAGTCACGATGCTCAGGAGTCCCCCTTGACGCGCAAACAGCAAGAAGGGGAGGGAGGCATAGGAGTGGATTTATCGTTCTACGTCAGCGGGGCCCGGCCCCGCGCATACCTCAACCGCGGTTAGCCTTTCGGAACTAAGGAGTGAGGGGCTACGTGACCAGTTAGGCTCCTGAGTCGCGATGCTCAGGAGTCCCCCTTGACGTTCAAACGAGTTTTCATACCTTGGCTCTGCTCGGGGAGGGGCGCGCGACGACCAGGTCCGAGGACCCTGGCTAGGTGGCATGCGCTCGGGCATGGCCCGGGCGCAGCCCCCGTGTCCAGCCCCTCGCGCGACACTCCCGAGGGAAGGCGTTGCGATGGTTCCAGACACTGAGCTCTAGGCTCCTTGAGGTTGATACGGTCGTGTGCCGCCCTCAGTTGTTTATTACCAGTGCGGAGCATAGTGCTTCCGTATGTGTACGGGCATAGCCGCTCCTCGGCAGTGTCATCAGCCAGCGGAGCATGGTGCTTCCACTGGTGCGTGGGAGGGGGCTCCCCTCCTGGAGGAGCCCCCAGGGTGTGTACAGCCCCGCCCTGACACGTGGCCGGCACGGTAGGGCTAGGAGAGGTGTATCTGGGCACCCGTGAGCCAGCGCGGGACTACCGAGGCCCTACCTCGAGGCGGGTTGTGCCTGGCTCTGGGCCTTTATCAATGGTGTGTTCCTGCAAGGTGGTTAGAATGCAAATGCTCTACGTCCTCAGGTCCCGGCCCTCGAGCAAGCTCAGCCGCCGCTGGTATGACAGGTCGCGATGCCGTGGGTCAAGGCCAGGGGGTGAAGGCTGGAGAGCCAGTAAGGGCCCATGAGTCGTGATGCTCAGGAACCCCCATTTTAACGTTCAAGCGCTTTGCATGAGAGTGGAGAGGTCCTTGATAGGCAGCAGACGATAATCATGGGAACCAGGTTAAGCATGGAGGAGCAAATCCATTTAGATAGATGCGGAAAAAGCAAACGCCACTGGGTCAAGCCCGAGCAGCTTGGGGATAATGCAGCCCGAGGGGCGCCCCCAACAAGGTAGGCAAAGAACATAAGCAAAACCGATACATGCCGCAGGGACGGATCCACGCGACCTGGGAATGATGCAGCCTTCTGGGCGCTCCCAGCTAAAAATGGAACTTTGAAAGATGTCACCTGATACCGTTGGAGATGAAGGGATGCTGAAGTAGCGGACGACGCGTGGTGAGGAAGCCGACCCTCACGAGCTCCCGGGGCCAGGATCCTTTGGAGGCTCCGGGGGCGCAGGTGGATCTTCGAGGACCATCTCCATCTCCGCCAGGACCACGCAATGCCTGACCTCCTGAGCCTCCAGAATGCTCCTCAGCAGGCGCTGATGAGGAGCGGCCGCGTTCGGCAGGCCGAAAGGCATGCGAACGTAGCTGTGAGGTGGACCCTCGCAACGCCCCACGCGTGAAGGCCAGAGGTGCTCCTGAGATGAGGCTCGATTGAGCCCGGGTATGTCGATGCAGACGCGCAGCCCACCATCCTCGCCTGGATGGGGGGCTGCACCAGGCAAGAGGCGGCTGCCGCGCATGACTCTTGACTCCTGCAGCTCCTGAGTGTTTCTCGCGATGAACTCCTGAGGATTTGGCCCTCCTTGCCTCATACCTTCCTGAGGGAAACGTGCTTTGAAGCACGCCTACAAGTGGTGCCCGAGCGCCTCCCTTGTGACCTTGGCAAAGTCGGTGGCTCTCCAGGAGAGAGCCCCCGAGCCTTGCCCGAGGAGGGCACCGGGCACGCCTTCCTATGCGACAAAGGGTGGCGCCCCTTGGATAGGCGCGGATCCTGACGCAACGCCTCTGGAGGTGCCTGCCTCCTGATGGTTTGGTCTAGGTGAAGTCTTCTTCTTCTTAGGGACTGCCTCGGGAAGGCTCCCGCTCCTGTGATCTGGGTTTTCAATTGTCGCGGCTTGGAAGGCACGCTCAATAGAACACACTGCATCCTTTTCCTCATAGGGGACTATGATGACTCCACCGCTTCCTGGCAACTTGAGGACATTGTAGCCATGGTGAGTCACTGCCAAGAACTTGGCCAGGGCTGGGTACCCGAGGATGGCATTGTATGCACTGCAAAAAAAATACACTTCCATGATGATACGTGTTTGTCACAGTAGGTCGTGTTTTCTGTCATGCATGTACATCCATGACAAATTTATGAAAGAATCAAGATAGTCATACCTGTGCTGTCGTAGAAGTGTTCCATGACATTACCAAAATTATCATCATGGAAGTGTCCACTTCCATGACGATAAATCGCGTGTCACAGAAGTGCTTTCGTCAAGGGTGACCGACACGTGGCATCCACCGTAACGGAACGCCGTTAAGCTATCAGGTTGGGTTTTGGATCCGATAACCCGTTAACAGCCCCGACCAATGGGAAATTTCCACGTGTAAAATTCTTATTGGCCGGACGAAACACGTGTCAGCTCGTCAGTGGGTCAGACAGGCGCCAATGATATGTCGACACGTGCCACGGCCCACCACTGGCCCATTTAGCTTACAAAGCCGACCCGTTTGACTTGGTCAAAAGTTAATGGGCTGGCCCATGAAAAGCCTGTTAACGGTGTCTTCGCAAATAGCCCATTTTACGGCCCGTTAGGCACTAAAGGAAATCGGCCCAACAACGTCATGTGGCCCGTCGAATATAACACCAGCCCATTTCACTTTCGGCCCATGTATGGCCCATGATGTCTTTCGGCCCATATGAGGCCTTCGTATCTTTCGGCCTTTTACAGGCCCACGGTGACTCTAGCCCATAATGAACAGTAATTTTCTTTGTACCCGTTAATGGCCCGTGATTTACATGGGCCGTTTCCAGCCCGTGTTAGCTTTCGGCCTATTGACGGCCCATACGTTCTTGGGCTCCTTTTCGGACCTCGATTACTTCAGCCCGTTACTGGACTGTTCCCCTAATGGGCCAAATTCGGCCCATGGCAAGAGTCGGCCCGTTACTGGCATGTTCCCCAAATGGGCAAAATTCGGCCCATGGCAAGAGTCGGCCCATTACTGGCCTGTTACCATAATGGGCCAAATTCGGCCCATGGCAAGAGTCAGCCCATTTCTGGCCAGCCCGTCCTATATTCTGGCCCATTAACGACCCGTTATGCCTGTGACAAAATTAAGCTTTTGCAGTCCTACGGCCTGTTAACGGCCCGTTACCATGCTGGGCCGATACCAATTACGCCCGATTACGGCCCATGTAGACCCATTTATCCGACGGCCCGTGGCCCATCGATTACAGGCCCATTTATCGACAACCCGAGGCCCACCGATTACAGGCCCATTTATCGACGGCCCGTAGGAGACCCATGGATCCTACGGCCCGTATATGGCCCATGGGTAGTTGCGGCCACTAGCAAACCAGGGAAAAAGAGGACTAGGAAATAAATAAGGCCCAAACTAATGCTAGGCTATTAAGGCGATTGCACAGATTACATCCACTCGGCATCAAAGATCGCCACCAGTGCAAATATAGGGAACACCCTACACTATACAAAAATGGCTTGCTGTTTTCTTCAGCCGGTGGCTGCACGTTAAGAATAAATTTTGTATCGCACCAAAACAAATTAAAACTATATAACAAAAGGAAGGTTGGCATAAAACTGAACATTCTAGCAGATAAATGCACCACCAGAAGTTCAGAAGCTCGGTTCATTTGACCTGACTGTTATGTTTTCATGTTGTATTGTCTGATGGAACACCATAACCCTCGCCTTCATTTCCCCTAGGCTCCTAAACAACATAGCAAATGTCTGATAGTCTGGTTTCAAAACCATGCATATCTTGACGACATTGAGCAATGTTTCTCCTTGTTTCACAAAGGGCCTCTGTTAGGGAATGGACTTGTGTCTGGAGCGCAGATACAACATTGCTTTGAGCTTGCATATCTTGATCATGAGGCAGTTTGGACGATATTGCCTTAACAACCAACCTAGTATTACGTAGAAACGTGCTTTTGGCACTGTTAGTGGACATGTACTGACCCACTGCAGCAAGAGCTGACATTGCGGTTATAGTTGCCTCACCACCTTCAGAAGGTGGCGGTTCCACCATTTTTTCCATAGCTCGCTGAAAAGTTGAGGTTTTACATTAGTAGTACCAGAACAGAAGATATTAAGGAGGCAACAAAACCAAACAAAATAGCTTTGGTCTATATACAGAACTTATTCTGGTGAACCATGTAAAATATTAGTTGTATTTTATTGCAAAGTACATAATAAAACCAGGTTCCAAACATATGACCATGTACCATCCCTAATGTATTGTCTATTTCTTCACATTGTATTGAGGGCTAAGGAGAAAGAGACGAAGTTTATAAAATGGTAAGCATAGTATGACATCATTCATATCACAAAACAACTGAGAACAGATAAACATGCAATTGTAACGTTGTGTGGGCAAGTCCAGCACAGAACTAGATTACGGGTCAAGCTCAAAGGAACATCACTCCTCCCTTTTAAACCTTGTAAGGTGCAATGATACGCTAAGACAATTGTGTATTAAATTGAAAAGAGTAATAGACATTGGCTGCAAACCATGCAGTTCAAGGCACAAGTCAGAGTAAGTAGTAGTTAAAAGGCATGAGGATTAAGGACTTACAACAGCGGCTTTGACTGGTGTAGTCATGCCCTTCTTCTTGCTGGTGTGACAGTCCTTGAAGATTTCCACAACATTTGGTTCAGGTACTTTTTGATCCTTGCGGGCTTTCCTCTGCATTTCGAACAAGTCAATATAGATCTGATAATATGGTACAACGAAAAGAGTGAAACAGCAGCTAATTACAAGAGCCTCGCAGTGTGCAATATAGCTACGAGATCCTGTCGTCTGTTGGAATTTCACTTTCGTACGGTTGGCCTTGTTCTTTGAACAGTTCACCTACAAGAAGATAGATTTGTGTGGCACATGTGTCAATAGGACTTCAACATGCAATCTGATCACATATATATAATGTACCTGATACTTTGGATCAGACAAGGCCCCTCCAGTCTTCATCCGATATATTTTCCACTGGAGATGTTTGGGAAAGTTCACTGTTAGCCTTGCCTTCAAAGTGAGTTTTCCTCTAGTTATACCGACACTGTCGCAGAGCAGACCTGAAAAGATGGGTGCAAGCTTGTCTGGTTGCATCATCTTGGCTATCCAACTTGAACCTCATCTGTTGAAAATTATGGGAGTCTCATTATCAGCAACCTAGAAAGTATGGGATACAGCAAGACGATATTACCAGTTTCCATACATAACCATACTTACAGATAAATGGTCGAGGAAGGTGTTGAACTGGGTTTCGTCTTTGTCAATCCTGTACTGAATCCATGTTGGTATGATACGTACATGACACCTAACGGCAACCGCTGCCTCTGATACTAACTTGGCTGACTCTGTAGCATCACGTGGCCTTTTTAAACCTGCCTCAAAACGGATCTCCATTCTTCCTCCTCTAGATTTAGTTAACCTATCGAGCATTATCCCTGATGTTTGTTTCCTCTTGCGCCTAGGTGCTAGTCCAACAACAAACATAGGAAGTGTTAGTGTACATCAAACTGTGAGACTACATATAAAGAAGCATGCAACTGTAACTTGACTCCAGCAACTACCTTCTTGCTGTTTAAGCTCACAAGGTTCATCTGATATTGACAACTCGTCTTGTGTCAAGAGTGCTTGGGAAGTAGTGTCAGGTGGCAAGGGAGCTTGGGAACGTGCTGCTAGCTCAGCTGACGCACGAGTATGTCGTGCAGCTGGTAGTACTGTGGTAGGTGTTGCAAGAACTAGGACTGTCTCTGCTTGTTTGGTGGCAGCTATTTGTTTCTGTTTGGCTTTTTTGCAGCTCGTGTAGCATGGGATGCCGTGTTAGTAGAATTTTCCGTTGGACTTTCACTTTCTGTTGCACCATCAGTACCAACAGAATCTGCAGGATTCATCCGCTTCTCATTCCCTGCCATTATCTGTTTCTTCCTCTTTCTCTGTGCCATGTTAAGTCAAGCTGACAAGAAAAACGAATAACAATTTAGTTCTTCGGAACAAATTGATGCGTGATGTAGACGAATAAAACTTTGATGTTAGACAACCACATGATAGGAGGATGTAATATGTATTAAAAACAAGACAGAAGAGATAACCAGAACTATGATGTGTAAACTAAGAAGAAGACATTTCACCAAATTAGAAGCAATGCAATGGAAGGTAGACACCATATGAAAGATGCTACAAATATCGCTCTGCCAAGTTAACAGTGTCTCAGCATAAATGGCGTTTAAACAAATGTGAAGCAGTACAAGGAATAAATCATATGCAAGATGCAAACAACATCACACTACCATGTTAGAGGTCTCTCGTCATTAGTGCCATTGCATATTCACAGCATTGCATATTCACAGCTTATGATGTGTAAACTAAGGAGAAGGCATTTCAACAAATTAGAAGCAATGAAAGCTAGACACCATATGAAAGATGCAAATAATATCTCTCTACCAAGTTAAAATTGTCTCGTCATAAGTGCCATTTCAACAAATTAGTAGTACAAGCTAGAAAAGAATGTCAGATGTAACCTATATCACACTCCAAAGTCAAACGTGTCTTATGATAAGTGATTGTTGCAGGTTACACAACAGTAGTAATTTGATGTAAGGACATGGTGTGATAGACAGATATTGTATGTTCTAGAAACAGGAACACGTGTCTTATTCAAGTATAATGTGTAAAGTAAGCAGATGGAATTCAACCAGATTAGGAGCAATACAAGCTAGACATCACACATAACATGCAACCACATATAATAGTGCCAAGTTAGAGGGAGCGCCAGTGATTCTGCACTAGGGGAGACGTGCTCATCATAAACACAACTTTGTTGAGTGTCTATGCATGTGTTGTCTTGGAAATCATCTTGGGGGTGTGGAGGACTAGAAACTGTAGAGGCCCTCCGTTTGGAAGGAGCACCTTTATCCGCTGCCTTGCTAACTTCCTTCCGCTTTATTGATTTTGAATTGTCAAGTAAAACCGACAAGAAAAAGCAATAAAATTCTCTCTTCAGAACTCATTGATGCATGATACTGACAATCACTACTTTGATGTAAGGCAAACACATGATACCAGGATGGAATATGTACGAAAAACAGGACGGCATGGCATGTTCACAACTATTTGTGTAAACTAAGCAAAAACCATTCCAGCAAATAAGAAACAATGCAAGCTAGACACCACATGAAAGATGCAACCAATATGACTGCCAAGTTAAAAGCATCCCATCATAAATGGAATTTCAACAAATTAGAAGCAGCGCATGCTATAAATCATATGATAGATGCAACTAATATCGCACTGCATATACTAAAGGTGTCTCATCATATTGATTGAAGCGGGATACAAAAAAACAATATTTTTATGTAAGGGCATGCTTAATAGACAGATGTACTATGTACTAAATACAGGAAGGCATGTCACATTAACAGGTATAATGTCACATTTACAGGAGTATAAGCTAAGCAGACTAGCACATGCAGTTTAACCAGATTGGAAGAATTACAATCTAGACAGCATATGCAACATGCAACCACATATCACGCTGCCAAGTTAGAGCAAGCACCTACAATGCTAGTGTAGGGGAAATGTTGTATTCAACTATAGAGGTACATTCAGTATATTCATCTAGCATTTCTGTTTCTTGAGAATCATGTCGGGAGGCTGACGCTGCATTCTTTAAATGATGTAGTCCCCTTGCCTGCCTGCCTCGTCATAAGTGATTGATGAGGGATACACAAGAACATTAGTTTGATGTAAGAACATGGTTAATACACAGATGTACTAGTATGTACCAAAAACAGAAAGGCATGTCATATTCAAAGGTATAATGTAAGCTAAGCAGATGCAATTTAACCAAATTGGAAGCAATACAAGCTAGACATCCGGCTGGAGTGGTGAACATGATCATCTAGGACCTGAGAGCCTGGTGGGAGGCGGGCTGCTTCGCCACCATCGCGGATTTTTAGTTGGCTTCCAGGTGATGCCTTTCTTTGTTGGGCTTGTCACTGGCTCGGACAGTGCCCTGACTAGCTATTTGTCTTCTGGTGCTCACGGGATGGTGGTTCATGTAAAAAATATCTTTCCTTATCTTAATAAAGACCGACTTCGGCCTTTCGAATACAAGCTAGGCACCATATGGAACATGCAACCACATATGACACCGCGAAGTTAAAGCAAGCACCTGGGATGGTGGTTCATTGCGAGCGAGGTCATCAACTCCAGAGCAACGTTTACCGTCTGCATCTACTGACACTGCACCCTTTAAAGCGCTATAATGTGCCGCGCCTAGCCGCGTAGAAAGCTGGCACGACTTGTCTCTTTTCTTTTTTGCTTCGCTTTCGGCAGACTCTGAAATACCCTTGCATAAAAACACAATAGTGAGAGTATGGGTGAAGTATGTGCAGAACTAGTGCACTGTAAAAGTAGCAGATAGCAGGTGGCTAAAAAATAAATGACAGGAGACATATGATAGCTCTACAACATTGCATGGCAAACAAAATTAGATTCTACTCCGTATGATTTTGTAATATATGAGCACAGGAAATGCAGGTACTCCTCCAGCACACCACCACATGTGGTCATATCTAAGATAATAGTCGACTGAAAATAAATAGGGCAGTCCATTTTTTTAATGAACCGTCCGATCTATAAGGAACGGGCAGATGGCCTTCGTCTACCTCCCGCCAGTCACTGTTGACGATCTTTCTCGAACCGCCAGCGACCACCGGCCCAGACCCGTGCCTCCGCCGCCCCACCCTCCCATCGACCTCACAACACCGCCGTTCTTGGCAGCGCCCCCAAACCATCCCTTTAATCCCGAGCGACCTCCAGATCGGGCGCCAGTATCTCTAGGCCGCAGAAGCCCCTAAGATAAACACCAAGGCGCTGCTTCTCCGGCGTAATAGTCATACTAGCGCCTGTTACGCCAGGGAATGTTTCCGTCAATTGGGAATCAATTGGCCAGAAATTGAAATTCAGGGGGTCGACGGACCTCTAGCTAAGGTGAAATAGTATATGAGGAGAAACCTTGTGCATCGCGAGTTACTAGGAACATCTAGTATCAAGAAAAAGCAGTTAACTAGTCCCTTCTTTGGGATGAATACCGTGCAAGCAGAGACGTAAGATTTGCACGAATAAGGGAAGAGGAGTACCTTCTTCGGTTGCCGATGTGGTCACCTCCACATGTCGCGCCGATCTTCTTGTTTTTACCGGGGAAACCGATGTTCGGGAGGGTGCAGGCTTGGACGAACCCATGGCCAAATTGTTGACTGTGTTGCCGTGGCTGTATGTCAACAGAGGGGAAGCAGATCCGAGGCGGCGAAGGACGGCGTAGTAGGAACAACTCTGGTGTGGTGGAGGGTGGCGAAGTTGGAGCGGCAGTGGTGAGGCGCAGGACGGCATGGTTGAACTGGCTCGGGTACGGATGGCTCGGCCTCGGCTTCAACTACTAGCCGTGGAGGGCGTTGAGGTTGAGGTTGCGGTGGACGACGACGTCGGGGTATCAGCTCCGGCGTGATGGAGGAGGGCGGCAGGTGATGGGTGGGATGGGGTGGCGCACGGAGGACGTCAGGGTTTCGCGGCTGGTGGAGAGGTAGTTTTGGCGCCCACGGAGTACGAATGGGGAATCGGACGGGTAGGGGGGAACCATGTTTCGGTCTGGGACGCGCTTGTTTTTGGCTTTTTTGAATAGAAGATGGGACGCGCTTGTTTGAAATTTGGGAAAGTACAGACTTTGCCCCCCTCTTAAATTTCGGACCTACTGTGGGTCGGGGGTAGGATGCTAATCCCAGGTGTCCCAAATAGTGGGCGGGAGCGATTTCGGCCGCGCGCATGTGTGCTTAGGCGGCCATTGTGTATGAATGTTTTTTGGAGGCGGTTGCGTGGCGTCTAGATGAAGCTACAAACCTTTGGACGTCGGGACGGTAGGTTTCACAGGTCGGAGTTATTAGAAAAGTAATTTCCTTGTACTACCAAACATTGCTCTCACGCGGTTTCGGGCGAGTAGAGGCTCTTTTGGCGCTTCGTTCGAAATTTTGAAACACAAGCATTCATGTTTAGAGTACTCTTGAACTATGAGGATTGACCTAAATAGACAACGTTATATTTGACCTTGTATGTTTGAAAACCTCATTAAATTATCCGCTTCCTTTTTAAATTTTGACACTTGAAAATCCTATAACTACGATTATTTAGGAATGGAGGAGCTAAATTTGAATCTATTTTGTACACGACTACATATGCTATTATGTATAGAATCAGAGCAAAGATTGGTACCCCCATAGTTTAGGTATGGTTTACAAATGCCATGATATCAAATTCAAATAATTGAATGGACTTCATGTTGAATTTGATTTTTTTAAACCACTATCGGTGTCAAAACCGGCGGCTCTCGGGTAGGGGGTCCCGAACTGTGCGTCTAGGCGGATGGTAACAGGAGACAAGGGACACGATGTTTTTACCCAGGTTCGGGCCCTCTCGATGGAGGTAAAACCCTACTCCTGCTTGATTGATATTGATGATATGGGTAGTACAAGAGTGGATCTACCACAAGATCAAGGAGTCTAAACCCTAGAAGCTAGCCTATGGTATGATTGTTGTAATGGTTGTTCCTCCTACAGACTAAAACCCTCCGGTTTATATAGACACCGGAGAGGGCTAGGGTTACACAGAGTCGGTTACAATGGTAGGAGATCTACATATCCGTATCGCCAATCTTGCCTTCCACGCCAAGGAAAGTCCCATCCGGACACGGGACGAAGTGTTCAATCTTGTATCTTCATAGTCTTGGAGTCCGGCCGATGATGATAGTACGGCTATCCGGACACCCCCTAGTCCAGGACTCCCTTAGTAGCCCCTGAACCAGGCTTCAATGACGATGAGTCCGGCGCGCATATTGTTCGGCATTGCAAGGCGGGTTCCTCCTCCGAATAATTCATAGAAGATTGTGAACACCAGGATAGTGTCTGGCTCTGCAAAATAAGTTCCACATTCCACCGTAGAGAGAATAACATGTACACAAGTTCAATCTGCTGACGTATTTTGTGGCATGATGTCATACCACCACCAAGCCTTTACTTGAATCGTTTTTTATTATACCACCTCAGCACGTTTAGCGAAGCGGTTTCCCTAGCACGTCTTGTCGAAGAAGAGATCGTGTTCCCCTTATTCCGGGATTCCCATCAATACGGACGTGGGTAACCCAACCGCACCATTGATGGTGGTTGTTGGGAGATAAGCGAGTTTTACCAGGCCGGTGGGGACGCATAGTCTTCGTCCGCCCATATATAAGGGGATAAGGATCCACCTTTTTTACCTACGCCTTCTTCCTCCTTTTCTTATCCATCTCCGCGCACTCAAGCTCCAGCGCCCAAGTTCGCACATCTCGCCTCAACCTTCTCCAGCCACGTCCGGAGCGGGAGGCAAGTGGATGGCCTCCTCCGTTACGGAGGGGCACATCGAAAAACTGCGCGGCGCCGGATACCTGTCCAGCAACATCGCGCACCGGCTTCCCGACAAGGGGCAGCTCATTCCCACCCCCAGGCCCCATGAGAGGGTCGTATTCCTTCCCCACTTCCTCCGTGGACTGGGCTTCCCACTTCATCCCTTCGTCCGGGGGCTCATGTACTACTACGGCCTGGACTTCCATGATCTGGCGCCAAACTTCATCCTCAACATCTCGGAGTTTATCGTCGTGTGTGAGGCCTTCCTCTGCATCCAGCCCCACTTCGGCTTGTGGCTAAAAACCTTCAATGTCAAGCCGAAGGTAGTGAAGGGCATCCAAGCGGAGTGCGGAGGCGCCATGGTGGGAAAAATGCCCAACATCGTCTGGCTCGAGGGCGCCTTCGTGGAAACCATCAAAGGGTGGCAATCGGGGTGGTTCTATATCACCGAGCCGCGGGACCCTAAATGGGCAGCGGCCCCCGAGTTCAGATCTGGTACCCCCATGCAGCTCACCTCCTGGAAAGAGAAGGGCTTACTATGGGGCAGTTCGGAGGAGCTGACCGGACTCCAGTCGTGTCTCCAGACCTTGGTGAACAAGAAGCTCAAGCTTGTCAACATGATCCAGGTCATGCTCGTCCGCCGGATTCTCCCCTGCCAACAACGGGCCTTCAATCTGTGGGAGTTTGATTTGGCACAGCACCGGACCCTTAGCGGGCTCTTCGACACAACGTACGAAGTTTCCTGGAGGGTGCTGTTCAAGGGGGGAGACGCCCCCGCATCCGCAACTGAAGATCGCGGATTCAGCACGAAACGCCCGGCCGGTGCGGTAAGATATGTTATCCTTTATGGGACATTTATTTCTTTCGTAGTTTGACTCTATTGAGGGATCTGAAATTCCCAATGCCTTTAACAGGACTGGTAGAGGACGTCCGGACAGGTTAACTGTCCGGCTCCCCTCCCCGAAGACCCAGCGGATACCCGTTTAATGGGGCTGCTAGTCCCGGCACTTTATGTGGTGCCGTAGAAGAAGGCCAAGAAGAAGGCCACGGGAACCCGAAGGAGTTCCCGGCGCCAGGTGGTATCAGACTCATCGTCCGATAGCTCCGAGGCGGACTCCTCCCCCGAAGATGAGGAGGAGAAAGAGGACTCTCCCCAGGAGGGGGGAAAGAGGAAGAGGAAGGCTTCCTCGACAGGGGAGGCCAAAGGGTCCAAGAGGGGAAGGACCCTTCCTCCGGACAGCTCCGCCAACGCCAATGTTAGCGACGAAGGGTGGCCCTCAAGGGCCACGCCTTCGGCAAGATCGTAAGTATCCGGATTCCTAAATGATTCATAATTTCTCTTTTGTGCCACATAGTGTCCTTCTAATGCCGCACACTACCTGTAGTCCGGCCGAGGATGATCTTCCCGCTTCATCAAGCGGGTCCTTGGCTCCGTAGGATGTAGATTCCATTCCGACCGCCTCCACCCCTCGCGATGCTGAGGACGCCGAGGTGGGATCCCAGGAGGGGACCCGCCAAGATGGGGAGGCTCGGGAGGTGCCTCAGGGCAACTTCCCGGACTTCGTGCCGGACATCGCGCTGGAACCCGCAGTGGTTCCGGAGTCCGGCAGGCGGCCCCTTCGTAAGAAGGGCAAGACCGTGACACCGGCAGCCTCCGTCCAATTGGGGGCGCCGAACAACTTGTTGGAGGCGCTCAACGGCGCTTCCAACAAGGAAGAACACCGCACTATCATGAGTGCGGTGATTCAGAAGGTTCAGCTCACCAAGAGCGGGCTGACCGAAGCCTGCAGCAGCCTTCTAACAGGCTTTGAGGTAAGAAGTTTTAAAATATGTAATGTAATACCGCATAGACAGTAGCCCCTGATGCTCGGTTCGGTGTTTGGAAAGAAAAACCGGACTGAGGATCTAAAAAAGATATACGCAGGAGTTCTAAAAATTATGTCAATATGGGTTTGCAGGCTGTGCTGCTGACCTCTGCCGCACTGACTGCGGAGGTCGGTGCTTTGAAGCAGAACCTCGAGCGGTCCGAGAACGAGCTCGGCCTTGCCAAGAAGCAGCTCGAGGACAAAGAAGGTGAGTAACACCGTATTAAATTTGTACCTTATAGAAAAGGATTTTGGTTGCAATAGAAGTGACCAGGATAACGTGGGCACTGCAGGGGCCACAAACGAGGTGGTGACCCTGAATAAGGCCGTGTCCGCGGCCGAACATAATGCGGCCGCGGAACGAGCGGAGAGAGAGAAGCAGGAGGCGCGGGTGGCGGAGGTGCGGCAAGAGCTCCAGGCTCTCATGGAAAAGCATGAGAGTTTGGAGCGCGACTCGAAGACTCGAGAGTCCGAGCTTGCCTTGGCTCTTGAAAGTGCCAAAGCCGCTAAGGCCGAGGCCCATAAGGCCCTCCAGGAGATTGAGGCGGTGAAGAAAATAGCGGCGGGTAAGGCATTTTTCATGCAAAGCAAGCATGTGAATGTGAATTACCTGTTACTTACCCGAATTCAAAGCTCTCCAGGGGCGTTTGCAGATCTGCCTCGCAGCGTGTCCGATGCCGCCGCATTCTACAGGGCCGAGGAGGGGAGCTCAATGGAGAAGGTCTTCTGGTCTCAGTATGCTGAGGCTGGACATCTGGTGCCCCTTAGCGACCAGCTGAAGCAGCTGGTCGAACTCCACAAGGTAGCCGAGCAGGCCATGAAGGTAGCCGAGCAGGCCATGAAGGGCCTCATAGTCCGGCTGTGGCCTGAAGAGGCCATGCCTGGGAGCTACTTTGGCCTCATGCGGTGGCTGGTGGATGCGTGCCCCTGGGTGGAAGTCATCAAGCGCTCCGCCTACATTGAAGGTGCCCGTCGGGCCCTTGCCCGCGCAAAGGTGCACTGGGGCAGGCTGGATGCTGAGAGGCTTATAACGGACGCGCCGCCGGCGGGCAAGGAGTATCGTACGCCTGAGATGTACTATAAGAGTGTCCTGAAGGGTGCCTGCAAGATTGCGGATGAGTGCCCCAAAGATGTAATTTTTTAGTAGACTCGCAATGTGTTATCCAATGCGCTGAAAACTTTGTTCATATGCGCTAAGCAACGCTTATTAATTTAAAATATTACCTTCTGTGCGGCCGTTTATCAAATATGAGAGATGGCAAGTCGTCGGCTTCAGCCCCCATGCCACGAGTGCTGGGGTGTTCGGGATAAACTTGAGCGCTCTTGTTCCCATTTTTGGGTCCATCTAGGGAGGCGCTCAACACAACGAACAAGGCAACCGGACTTATAATGCTTGAACACTCTCACTTAGCCATAGAATTCTATAATTTTAAATTTTGGTGAAGCCCCTAGTGTTCGGAAGACCGAATTCGGGGTGCTATCCACGCCTGGGCCGGACACAGCCGGTCCTCGCTCTAAGCGGCATAAGTCTTTAGGGACTCGAAAAGACCTCTCGAACAGCGACCAGCTCTCGCCTTATCATGACGGTCAGTTTTAGCTTTCTCCACTGAGGTGCTCGCCTAGCTCAACCGGGGCGCAATCGCAGTGGTTCTCCCAGTGCTACCTTAGCCGATAGAACGGAACGTAAGGTACCAAAACATGGGAGCCGGGCAAACCCAACTATTGACCCAAGACATGATTCGGAGCCGATGCATATAATGCTATATGTTCGGGGTGCCACACTTGTGAAAGTGTTCGGACTTATCACACCATGGTGTGGGGAACATAAGCCCCTGGTGTATTCGGCCGTACCAAAGTGTACAGATGCAAGATGTCATAAACGAACATATAATAAAAAAAGGAATGCAATTATAAACAAAAAGTGATGTATTGTTTATTCAAGGAATTCTGCTATGAGTGCAGAACGATACAAATAGTGCGGTAAGCAAGGGTTTGGACTATTAAACATGTCCCCCTCCAAGGGTAGGCTGTGGAATGGTGTATTAAACAGATTTAATGCTCATAACGGAGACCACCTGAGCGTTCGTCGTAGCCATTGTCCCTCCCTGGCTGTTGCATCGTGAGTTCGGCAGATCTACTGCCGGACAGGGCCTCTGGTAAACGGAGTCCTGTGGAATAAAAAGGAGAAAAAAAGTGACACACGTGGGAGCCCCTGGTGTGGTTGAGCCGCACTCTGGGCCTATCGTGGTCGTGCCCCTCCCCCTATGCCCATGGTACCTTCAGAGCGTAATGATGTACGCGAAGAGCTCGTCTTGCGATCATGCAAGGGTTGGGGTTGGGGCCGCATTGCTACGCATGCTCGGAACGTGCCAAGTGGTCTTGATGTATGTTACTCCGGGCGCGTTTAGTCATGTCCGGTCGTTTAACGGCCGGACTCGAGAATTGCCTTAAGAGGCTACTCTGTACTTCTGCCGCGAGAGCCTCTGTGTGTTCCTCCATTCGGAGGGAGCGTTCAGTGTTTCCGTTGACCGTGATGACTCCACGAGGGCCTGGCATCTTGAGCTTGAGGTATGCATAATGTGGCACCGCTTTGAATTTTGCAAACGCGGTTCGTCCGAGCAGAGCGTGATAGCCACTGCGGAACGGGACTATGTCGAAGATTAACTCCTCGCTTCGGAAATTATCCGGGGATCCGAAGACCACTTCCAGTGTGACTGAGCCTGTACAATTGGCCTCAACACCTGGTATGACGCCTTTGAAGGTCGTCTTTGTAGGTTTAATCCTTGAGGGGTCTATGCCCATCTTGCGCACTGTATCCTGATAAAGCAGGTTCAGGCTGCTGCCGCCGTCCATAAAGACTCTAGTGAGGTGAAATCCATCGACGATTGGGTCTAAAACCAATGCGGCGAATCCGCCATGGTGGATACTGGTGGGGTGGTCCTTTCGATCGAAAGTGATCGGGCAAGAGGACCATGGATTGAACTTCAGGGCGACTGGCTCCATCGCATATACGTCCCTAAGTGCACGCTTCCGCTCCCTCTTGGGTATGTGGGTTGCGTATATCATGTTTACTGTCCGTACTTGTGGGGGGAAACCCTTCTGTCCTCTACTGTTCGGCGGCCGGGTCTCCTCCTCGTCATCGCTATGCAGCCCCTTGTCATTGTTTTTGGCAATTAACTTGCCTGCCTGCTTGAATACCCAACAATCCCTGTTGGTGTGGTTAGCTAGCTTTTCGGGGGTGCCATGTATCTAGCAAGAGCGGTCGAGTATTCGGTCCAAATTGGACGGGCCCGGAGTAGTTCTTTTGAATGGCTTTTTCCGCTGACCAGGTTTAGAGCCTTTGAATCCGGCATTGACTGTCGTATCCTCAGTGTTATCGCCGTTAACGCGGCGTTTGTTTTTGTTGCGACGCGACCTTCCATTGTGGTCCTTGCTGTCCAGACTACCAGAATTTTTGCTGAGGTTGTTACTGCGAGCTAGCCAGCTGTCCTCTCCTGCACAGAAGCAGGTCATGAGTGATGTGAGGGCTGCCATTGATTTCGGCTTTTCCTGTCCTAGGTGCCGGGCCAGCCACTCATTGCGGATGTTATGTTTGAAGGCTGCGAGGGCCTCTGCATCCGGGCAATCGACGATTTGATTTTTCTTTGTGAGGAACCGTGTCCAGAATTGTCTGGCCGATTCGTCTGGCTGCTGAATTATGTGGCTTAGGTCATCGGCGTCTGGTGGTCGCACATATGTGCCCTGGAAGTTGTCAAGGAATGCGGCTTCCAGGTCCTCCCAACACCCAATTGATTCTACTGGCAAGCTGTTAAGCCAATGCTGAGCTGGCCCTTTAAGCTTGAGTGGGAGATACTTGATGGCATGGAGATTGTCACCGCGGGCCATATGGATATGAAGGAGATAATCTTTGATCCAAACCGCGGGGTCTGTTGTGCCATCATAGGATTCAATGTTCACGGGTTTAAACCCTTCAGGGATTTGATGATCCATTACTTCGTCTATGAAGCATAATGGGTGTGCGGCGCCTCTATATTGAGCAATATTCCGACGTAGCTCAAGAGAGCTTTGTCTGCTGTGTCCGGCCCGGCCGGAGTTGCTGTATCCGGCGCGACTGTAGTCGTCGTGGGTTGCGGGGCGCCCACGTGATCCGTAGATAGATCTGGATTGTCTTGCCTTGTCCTCCAATATATCCCGCAAGTCAGGCACATTCCCTCGTGGCTTCCCGCTTTTCGAGCGGTGCCGGGGTACGGTTCTGGCGGGGGGCCTAGATGCCTCTCTGTCGCGGCCACGAGGTGGTCGGTCTGCCGTATTGTGCGCTGGTGATGAAGGTTTGTATGCTTCCTCCTCTAGTCGGGGGAGAAACTTGTGTTTTGGGTAGCTTTTGGAGGGGCGTTCGAGTTCATACTCTTCGGCCGCGAGGACCTCGGTCCATCTGTCGGCCAGCAGGTCTTGATCAGCTCGAAGTTGTTGCTGCTTTTTCTTTAAGCTGTTCGCCGTGGCCATTAGCCCGCGTTTAAAACTCTCTTGTTCAACGGGATCCTCGGGCACGATGAATTCATCGTCATTGAGGCTTGCCTCATCTCCGGAGGGAGGCATGTAATTTTCATCCTCCTCGTCTGCCGCTCTCTCTTCAGGGCTGGCTTCCCCGTCCTCCTGTGCTGAATCTTGCTGGAGGGGGTTGTCTTCGGCACTCTCTGGGGTGTTATTATCTCCGGTGCCGGAATCTCCATTCTTGCTGTGGCGGGATTTAGAGCGGCGCCGCTAACGTCGGCGCTTGGGCTGTTTCTTAGAGGAATCTGCCTCCGCTGCTTCTTCGCCGTCCCCATCCTTTGGGGTGTCCACCATGTATATGTCGTATGACGAGGTGGTCTTCCAGTGCCCTGTAGGCGCTGGTTCTTGATCGTCTCCGGCATCGTCGTCCATACCGTCGATGTCTTCGGAGTCGTAGTCTAGCATGTCGGTTAAATCGTCGACAGTGGCTACGAAGTGGGTGGTGGGTGGGCTTTGAATTTCTTCGTCGTCCGCATCCCAACCATCCCGACCGTAGTCCGGCCAGGGTTCTCCTGATAACGAGAGATACTTTAGCGAGTTCAGGATGTCGCCAAAGGGCGAGTGCTGAAAGATGTCCGCAGTGGTGAACTCCATGATCGGCGCCCAATCGGATTCGGTTGGCAGGGGCGCAGGAGGTTCGGAGTCCGGCAAGGAGTCCGGCACCTCGGAGTCACGAGCTTTGCAAAGGACAAGGTTGGTATTCGGCTCCATCGCCGTAGTAGTTGCAGCTCCCGAGGCGGTGTCCAGCCACCGGTCCTTGATCTGCGCGGTCGGCTCCGAACTATGGGTCAGAGCGGATTCGTGTGCGGCCTCCAAGGTACTGTCCGGCGGCAGAGCTAGATCATGCCCATCGTGACAGTGCGGCACGCTTGGCTGTGGCTCGAATCCATCGAAGATCAAGTCTCCGCGGACGTCAGCCGTGAAGTTTAGGCTTCCAAATCTGACCTGATGGCCAGGGGCGTAGCTTTCGATCTGCTCCAGGTGGCCAAGTGAATTGGCCCGCAGTGCAAAGCCGCCGAACACGAAGATCTGTCCGGGGAGAAAAGTCTCACCCTGGATGGCGTTGTTATTGATTGAAGAAGCCATCAAGCCTATCGGTGATGACACAGAGGAACTCTCAATGAAAGCACCAATGTCGGTGTCAAAACCGGCGGATCTCGGGTAGGGGGTCCCGAACTGTGTGTCTAGGCGGATGGTAACAGGAGACAACGGACACGATGTTTTTACCCAGGTTCGGGCCCTCTCGATGGAGGTAAAACCCTACTCCTGCTTGATTGATATTGATGATATGGGTAGTACAAGAGTGGATCTACCACAAGATCAAGGAGGCTAAACCCTAGAAGCTAGCCTATGGTATGATTGTTGTAATGGTTGTTCCTCCTACGGACTAAAACCTTGCGGTTTATATAGACACTGGAGAGGGCTAGGGTTACACAGAGTCGGTTACAATGGTAGGAGATCTACATATCCGTATCGCCAAGCTTGCCTTCCACGCCAAGGAAAGTCCCATCCGGACACGGGACGAAGTCTTCAATCTTGTATCTTCATAGTCTTGGAGTCCGGCCGATGATGATAGTCCGGCTATCCGGACACCCCCTAGTCCAGGACTCCCTCAACCACCTTAGGTTGAATTCAAATGTATGCTAGTACATAGGTAGCTATTTATAAATGTCCATTGTGTAACTTTTGTATGTATAATGTGCTTTACACACACAACATGAACTATACTCACGTTTATATTCGATTGCTAAAGCGATGCATTGTCTGAAATACTAACTACGTGGATCAATTGTGTCGAATAATAACATAGACATGCTCAAATTCGATAGAATATAGATGTCTGATGGATCAATGATCGCTCCTTACATGAATTGCAAATATCATGATCCCATCCTAATATTTGGATACAATTTATATCTTTAATCAATGTGTAGAGCAGTCTTTTACGTGTAGTTTCACTCTCCATCGGTGGTCTCTCACACATGCTCACACACTCTCTCCCGAGGTGTCTTTCTCGCACACATTCTGTAGATATAACCCTCCCTCCCTCTCGTAACCATTTACAACTATTTTCACTAACCTTCATCACAAGCACTCTTCCTCTCACAAACATACACACGCACAATCCTCATCGACCCTTTGTATATACATGGACCTGCCTACGTGTCTCATGTACACACATTATCTTTACGCCTGTCTCTCACGTATTATCTCACACCTCTCTTCCTAATCGATGAGTATGATTCTAGCAGAGCATTCTATAGGATGCCCCTTAAAGTTAGGTTGGATTAATAGTAATATCAGAGATAAAGGGGTTACCTTAGTCCGAGAACATAGGGTTACAAATCCTAGCCGGCTTTGTCAGTGGACACAGAGTCCTTCAGAATTCTGCTATCTTTTATCTTGTATGACTAGTCATCCATGGGTCTTCCTAAATGTGTCATGGGCCGACCAATGTGGCGCAGGACGGAACCGAACGAAGGGCCTCACCTCGACCCATCGGACCTCGCGCGGTGACACACCCTCGGCCCCCACGTCTCATTATCTTCTCACACCCACACATACCAACACAAACACCACACACACAGAAAATTTCTCCTGGTGCCTCTATTCCCTCCCCCCTTGCATATACACACTCAAAGGAATGGAATATCTTGTCGTGACGTCATATTCGTCTCTCTCTCTCTAGACCACCCTCATTTCTCGTGCTATCTCTCCCACGCCCCCCCTTCGGCCCCTCTATCCATGCCTCTCTCGAATACGTAATACACACACATACCTCTCTAGGCCCCGCCAAATGCATCAACTACACATTCACACATGTTACATCACATACCCCATTGATCTAAAAAGCCCTCTCGTCACGTTTATTTCGCATACAACATTCCTTTTGAATAAAGTGTGGCCAAAAAATTATTTTAGAGTTTCTACATATATACAACATTACAAAGTTATATGGAGGAGTACGAATGCTAATTTGCATTGCATTGTGCCCACAATGATATTTATTCCGCACTGTGAATTTGTATATTTTTATACTATATACAAAGTTAGTCATAATAAAGAGAAACGAAGAGCATCTCTCTCTCCATCGCATACCCCCCCCCCCGTACGCCCCTTTCACGTATGCACACAAAACTATCTCCAGCTCCTCTAAAAGTAAGCCCCCAGAAAATTCACGCGTGTTTCATCTTTCTCTCGCGATATATGCAATGACGATCATTGTATTTGAAGCAAAAGCACGATACATACATTGGACTTCATAATCCATTCATTACGGTCACCGTTTACATTTAGTGGTTATTATACAGTCACGGGCTCACCGTACAACTTTGTATTTGCTCATGACATGACTAGTTGACCAGTTGAACGCTCCACGTGGCACCTCTAGTGTTGCATCACATTATCTCACTAACATCGTGCCCACCTGCCGACTTGTATCAATACCATTATAAAATACATAAAATACACTCTTATAAAAAACAGAGTTGGTGATGATGGTGTGCCGGCCATCCTCCAATATAGGTCGTCCGATTTATATCTGACAGATAGGAAAGAAACTATGGCAATTTTGCAAAAAGGTACTCACACACCTCTCCACATTTGCAAATAAGGCCTTTCCTCGTTCATCCTTTTCTCTCACAAGATAAACAAGTCATACAAATGCATCTTGATGTTACGTGCAATGCACGGGCATCTTGCTAGTAAGAATGAAAACAAACGACAAAAAAATATTTTCACGGTGGTGCGAAGTCATGACCGCGGGCACAGCGGACAAGGTGTCCTTGTATTGGTATGCTGAGCCGTCTGTTTTAACACACAGGAGCTGGTGTGGTGATTATATACACACACGCACACATGCATACGAACTCCATCCACGCAACACTCACACAAACACATGCACACATGCACGCACGCAACACTCATACGGACACACGCAGCCACACATGCACGCAACACTCACACGCACACACACGCACGCATGCATGCACACACCAGTACACTACAAGACCAACACACACTCTCACACTCAAGTGCTGAACCGACACGTGCATGCGCACACATCAGGCCCTGACAGACACATACACAACCAGGTGATTCCCGCACACGGGTTGGAGCCTTGTCGCGCCTGCGTAAATTTGTGTTTATCTGACCTTTTCCCTATGCAAACTGACAGGTGGGACCCACAAGGAACATGGTCAATTTAACTAGTCAACATGGTGCCACACAGACTATTTGGCCGGTCAACAGAGTGCAATCCGATGTTGAACTGTGAGCAAGTGACCAGATAATCATCGCAAAACGTATATAGTGACCGTAATCAGCTTCTTCTAAAGTTCGGTGACCGTTACGCTTTTCTCTCTGTAGGCCCTCCAAAACTACATCTCTACATTTTCTCGCATGTTACATCTAACAACTATGCAATACATCACTACTACTACACTCTAACACAATAAATCATATGTGTTTTTAGTTTTACTAGATATCATATTGTTACTTATAATTAGTCAGTTTGCATACATTAAAATTGCCTTTGAAATGTATGGCCAGTATCATCTACCACGCAGGAAAAATCCCTCCCTTTCCTGTTTAACCAGGTTTGTATCGATGGATCGTGCGAAACAACAAAACTATAGTACTATACAATACAAGTTACAGTTCACTGGGCCGTCGTGTCATCTACTCCTCCGTCGTAAGAGTGGAGCGCTCGCTTTCATAAATCTTCTAGTCCCTTTCGCCGACATGTGGGACATCAACCTACCGGGTCCACGTGCCATACCGGAATACAGTGCAGAGCAGCCGGGGTGAAGCACCCCAGTCATGGCGCCGGCGTAGTAATGAGCAATGAGGCGTCAAATCACAAAGCTGCACCTTTCCCGCAGTTAAGTTGGAGGGACGAAGTAATGAACTAATAATGCTAAAAAAAGAAGTTGGAGGGAAGAAGCAACCATCATTTCACTCGTTGCTGAATCCGCTTCTCCCTAATATTCTTCAACTTAACCACGTGTTGCTTCTGCCGTTGTTCTGCCTCATGTGGGATGCAGATCAGCTTGGTAAAGCACTGACACGTGGGACTGCATGTTAGCAAACCGCCAGGACAACATCCTCCGAAAATAAGAAACCTCCCCGCCATCTGCGCGGCAAAATCACCTCCTTTTTACTAATCTTTGATTCTATAATTTTTTAGATCAATATAATTGAGATTTGTATAGATAGCACACTAGAGCAAAACCAAGTGGTACGGTTAAGGGCATCCACAATGTGTAGCCAAATGTGAAAATAGCTTTTGGCATCGTGGGAACCATTGTGGACGGTGTTGCCAAAGCCAAAAAGATGGAACTCGAAGCTCCCTGATTGATTGATTAAAGGAATAGAAAAATGCAACGTCTCTCCTCTTTCTCCCATGCTTGGACACATGTAGGAGTAGTATAGTATAGAGCACAGAGTCTACTCCCCTGTCCCTTCTATCACAAATCACAAAGCAGTGAGGCGTCAAATCACAAAGCATGGACGAAGCAACTATCATTTCACTCTTCGCTGACTCCGCTTCTCCATCGTCTTCTTCCAGAAACAATCTCACCGCGCTAGTACTCCTAGTAGTAGTACTAGTAAAGGACTTCCTGGATGCAAATAAGGCGGTTGTCTCGGCTTGCAGGCGGCACTTGTGAACGACTTACCGTGGTATCCCTCAATGGTGTTCTCCGTCGAACGCACTTCGCCAAACCACAAAAAAAAATAGTTGACGTCACCGCAATGGGCAAGGAATTCAAATATAGTTACTACCTCCATTTTTTTGTACACAAGGCCAGTATATCAAAATTACAATTTGCAAAGGGCCACAAACACTAATCGAGGCAAAATTGATGGGGTTAGCAACCAAAGACATTAATATCCCCTGCATGCATGCGGAAGTGAGAAGGTTCGTTTGCATGGCACTGCATTAATCAAGCGATGAGGAGTGAGATGGTTAGCTCTTTGGTCTTTCGAGAAAAAAAATACGCATTAATTGACACGTGAAACAAGGATTTGTATCGAAGGAAAACCCCGCCTTTCTTTTTTAACACTAGTACTCGTAGTACGTACGTACTTATCCTGTTTGGGTCTAGGCCTTGCATTGCCAAACTTCGCCACACATTTTTTCCAAGATTGCCTAAAGTTTTCAAAATGAGACGGAGGTACACTTGCGCACGGCTGTCGCGGTAGCACCGCACCCTCACACGGTCGCTCCTGCATGCCACGGTTGCACCGCACCCTCACACAGTCGCTCCTGCACGCCGCAAACCCAACCAAGGGAACGCATCCTCACTGACACGTGCTGTCGCATGTGAACAAACCAAATTCAGCCATCCTATCGCTGACACATAATTTTCGTTCATAGAGTATGTTTATCCAACCACAGTATCCGTACAGCCCGTGCGGTGGTCTGTTGGGGAAGAAGAAGAGGTGAGGAAGAAGGAAAAAAGGGTTAGGAGACGTAGGATATTAATCCAACTGCCTGAAATGGTAGACTGACCCAAGTAAGGCGACTTGCATAACAAATAGTTTGTTTTTACACAGCGAAAGATCCATAATAATTAAAAGAACAACATAAAGAAAAACTATCACTGCTCGCGGAAAGAGACGGCCTCATCGTCTTTGGCTGCCGGCGCGAACCAGCCGTCGCTGCTGACGTGTGTCTCCGCACCGTGGTTGTCCTCGGCCTCCAGCTACTCGTTAAAGCAGAGCGTGCGAGCGCTCTGCATGGACGAGAGCACAGCCCGGTTCAAGTCGAGGACGTCCGGTTCCGCCTGCAGGAGGGCCTCAATGGCAGCGGTATCCGCGCGCTCCGCGTCTAGTCGAGCCTCCGCCGCCCGGTTCAAGTCCAGGACTTTCGGTTTCGCCTGCAGGAGGGCGTCGATGAGAGCGGCATCCGCGCGCTCTACGTCGAGTCGAGCCTCTGTCGCCCGGTTCATGTCCAGGTGTAGGACCTTCAGAAGAGGTGTCTAGAGGGGGGGTGATTAGACACTAAGTACCAAAGTTGCAGTTTTTAAGTTTCCTTAAGTTTAAGTGGAGTTTAGGCACAATTTCAACATTCACAATACATATCAAGCAAGCATGCAAAGAGTATATGAGCAGCGGAAAGTAAAGCATGCAACTTGCAAGAAAGTAAAGGGAAGGGTTTGGAGGATTCAAACGCAATTGGAGACACGGATGTTTTTGGCGTGGTTCCGATAGGTGGTGCTATCGTACATCCACGTTGATGGAGACTTCAACCCACGAAGGGTAACGGCTGCGCGAGTCCACGGAGGGCTCCACCCATGAAGGGTCCATGAAGAAGCAACCTTGTCTATCCCACCATGGCCGTCGCCCACGAAGGACTTGCCTCACTAGCGGTAGATCTTCACGAAGTAGGCGATCTCCTTGCCCTTACAAACTCCTTGGTTCAACTCCACAATCTTGTCGGAGTCTCCCAAGTGACACCTAGCCAATCTAGGAGACACCACTCTCCAAGAAGTAACAAATGGTGCGTTGATGATGAACTCCTTGCTCTTGTGCTTCAAATGATAGTATTCCCAACACTCAACTCTCTCTCATAGGTTTTGGATCTGGTGGAAAGAATATTTGAGTGGAAAGCAACTTGGGGAAGGCTAGAGATCAAGATTCATATGGTAGGAATGGAATATCTTGGTCTCAACACATGAGTAGGTGGTTCTCTCTCAGAAAATGTATGCTAGAAGTGTAGGTTCGTTCTGATGGCTCTCTCCACGAATGAACAGGAGGTGGAGGGGTATATATAGCCTCCACACAAAATTTAACCGTTACACACAATTTACCAAACTCGGTGGGACCGAATCGTTAAACTCGGTCGGACTGATTTAGTAAACCTAGTGACCGTTAATGATTTTCGGTGGGACTGACATGCATCTCGGTGAGACCGATTCGGTTAGGGTTAGGGCATAATGTAATATCGGTAAGACCGATTACACAAACTCGGTGAGACCGATTTGGTAATAAGCTTTCCAGAGAGTTGGTCAGGCAAACTCGGTGGGACCGATTACTCAAACTCGGTGAGACCGATTTGGTAATAAGTTTTCCAGAGAGTTTGCATTGTAATCTCGGTAGTACCGATTGCTCAAACTCGGTGAGACCGATTTTGATAATGGACATACACAGAGAGATTACAACCCCATCTCGGTGAGACCGAGATCCCTATCGGTAAGACCGATTTGCTTAGGGTTTGTGGCAGTGGCTATGACTTGGAATCGGTGGCGCCGGATAGGAAGAATCGGTGTGACCGATTTTGGCTTTGGGTTTAGGTCATTTGTGGATGTGGGAAAGTAGCTGAGGGTTTTGGAGCATATCACAAAGCACATGAAGCAAGAGGCTCATTAAGCAACACCTCATCCCTCCTTGATAGTATTGGCTTTTCCTATAGACTCAATGTGATCTTGGAACACTAAAATGTAAAATGAAGTGTCTTGAGCTTGAAGCTTGAGCCAATCCTTTGTCCTTAGCATCTTGAAGGAGTTCCCACATCCTTTAGTCCATGCCACTCCATTGTTGAACTTATCTGAAACATACTAGATAAAAGTGTTAGTCCAACAAGAGATATGTTGACATTAATTACCGAAACCACCTAGGGAGCACTTGTGCTTTCAATCTCCCCCTTTTTGGTAATTTATGGCAACATACATCAAAGTTTTAGATAAAGATATAAAGAATAGCAAGAAAAGCTTTGGAAAGACATGTAACAAACATAGGCTCCCCCTACATGTATGCAGTCATGTGAATATGGAACATAGAAGCATGTGAGAGCATAAACATGATAGAGCAGTCAATGTGTTACATGTATCTTGGCCATATGCATCAGAGCAAAGAATGTTGAAGAAAATACCTTCACGCTCATGAGTCCTTCTTGCAAACAATATCTACATCAGCAAGAATTCCTCATACACATGATTGTGATGCATATACTTACCTTGTAGTCTTGAGTTGTCTTAGGATGAAATGAACCTGTGTAAACAAGGTTAGATAACACAGATACTTCTAAAAGCCAGAGCAAACAGAAGAAACCACAAGAATACCAAGACTGGGATGACATGTAGAGAGTGAGTACTAAGTACCACATTGGATTAGACATGTCCCCAAGAGTAAAGATATGAAATGAATTTAAATGATTTCTTTCCCTTAGATGTCTTGCTCCCCCTGAATCTAGCATGGGATACTGGGAGAAGATAGGGAATAGAAAATCAGAGCTGAAAAATTAGAGCTAAAAGATATGAATGATGATCAGAGCTAATGTATGCTAATGCAAATAAGCACAACAGATCATATGAACATGTCTCTCCCCTCAAGAAGACATGTGAGCATCTCTCCTCTTGAACACCAAGCATCTGGAATCCTTGAGAAATACTTCCTACTTAAGTATTCTCCCCCCTGGAGATCTCTCTCTCCCCTTTGAGGGTCTCTCCCCCTAGAAGATCTCTCTCCCCCTTAACAATCTCTTTCTAAATGATAAGCTTTGATGTTCTCTCTCTCCCCCTTTGACATCAATTTCCAGGAAGGGTCTACTGGAATCTGTCGAATGAGTTTGGTCCTTGAGACACAGAACAAAGCAATGATAAAAATGTGATGCTTGTAGAGGACAAGATTCATTGAGTGGAGCTGGATCAGAAGAATCATAGAATTATGTGGCAAGCTGTTTTTCCTGTTATGAAATCGGTGGCACCGAGTGGTACACTTCGGTCGTACTGAAAAGATTCGGTTGGGCCAAAAATAACAAGTCAGTGAAACCGACTTCATCGCAAAGAAAACACTTGTCACCTCAGCTCACTAAACTAGTAAGATCTCACAAAGATTTGCAAGGAATTTACTGAAAGATGTGCAATGAATTGGAATGCAGAATATGCAGAACAAACAGAAAGAAAGAAATCTAGATGAAGTTTTTTTGAAAGGGGAAACAAATATGCATGAGACAAATGCAAAAACATAGAAAAGATCACAAGAGAACTTCATCTAGAGATGGTCGGTGACAAAGTCACCGATGTTAGAGTATATTGACTTAGGAGTCAAGTGAGATCACTTGATCATAGGTCGTACTCATCGTTTAAGCTCAAAATGGGGTTGCCATTTTTTGTTTAAGCATCTTGATGTATTCACATCTTGTCGAGTTGCATTTGCTCATGACTTGGAGTGAAGCTTCTCTAAGATGGAATAACATACCTTGGTTTGTGGTGTTGTCCATGTAGTTGAACTTGTGTGGGTTGCTCGAGGTTGATGTAGCTCATCAAGAATTTGGAGCACCACTTGGAATTTTAGTCCATCTACCTACATGGGTTAGTTCTGGCAAGGAAGAGCACTTGTGTATCCGAAATGACAATCATGAAGCTCAACATAGAATTTGTCAAAGGATATGTTTGAATGGTTTCGTGCTTCCTTGTCTTCAACCACCATGGTGTAGAGACTTGGTGATGTAGAGATTGCTCAAGATATGAGTAGATTACAATCTCATGGAGTTTGATTCCACCAAGTACCTACATGGGTTAGATAACATGCAAGATACAAATATATCCAAGACATAAGATTTTCATCATAAGAGAAGTATCAAGGATTAGTCTTAAGCTCATGTCTTGCATGTATCCAATGGAGTTTCTACTCCAAGTTTGAAGCATCAATGATGTTCACTTCTCCTCTTAACCTGCAAAACACTTTCTCATCAAGAGGTTTAGTGAATATATCAGCTAATTGCTTTTCGGTGCGAACATGTTTAAGATCAATGTCACCCTTAGCAACATGATCTCGAATGAAATGATGACAAACTTCAATATGCTTAGTTCGAGAATGTTGCACAGGATTATGACCAATTTTAATAGCACTTTCATTGTCACAGAGCAATGGAACATGTCTCACATATATCCCATAATCTTTAAGAGTTTGGGTCATCCAAAGTAATTGAGCACAACATGAACCAGCGGCAATATATTCAGCTTCGCGGTGGATAAGGATACCGAGTTTTGTTTCTTGGAGGACCAAGACACAAGAGATCTACCAAGAAATTGACAGGTACCTGAAGTGGACTTTCTATCAACCTTGTCTCCGGCATAGTCTGAGTCAGAATAGCCAACAAGATCGAAAGAGGCCCTCTTAGGATAGCAAATGCCAAAGTTTGGTGTATGAATTAAGTATCTCACTATCCTTTTCACGGCCTTAAGATGACATTCCTTAGGAGCAGCTTGATATCATGCACACATGCATACACTTAACATGATATCGGGACGTGAAGCACATAGATATAACAATGAACCGATCATAGAGCGATAAACCTTTTGATCAACCGGTTCACCGTCTTTGGTCAAGTCATTATGTCCACTAGTAGGCATGGGTGTAGACATACCTTTGCATTCTTGCATATTAAACTTCTTGAATAAGTCCTTGGTGTACTTTGTTTGAGAAACAAAGGTACCTTCCTTAGTTTTCTTGATTTGCAACCCAAGAAAGAATTTGAGTTCACTCATCATAGACATCTCAAACTTCTGCGACATTAGCTTCCCAAACTTTTCACTAAAATGAGGGTTAGTCGAACCAAATATGATATCATCAACATAGACTTGGCACACAAATAGTTCTCCATCAACCCTTTTAGTAAAAAGAGTAGAATCAATTTTCCCAATTTCAAAGCCTTTTTCAATAAGGAACTTGGTCAAGCATTTATACCACGCTCTAGGATCTTGTTTAAGACCATAAAGAGCTTTGTGAAGTTTGTAAACATGATTGGGTTTCTTAGGATTGACAAAGCCGGGAGGTTGCTTAACATAAACTTCCTCCTCTACTTCACCGTTTAGAAAGGCACTTTTAATGTCCATTTGGTACAAGGTGATATCATGATGATTAGCATAGGCAAGTAAGATGCGAATGGACTCAAGTCTAGCAATGGGAGCGTAAGTCTCACCATAGTCCACACCTTCGACTTCTGTGTAGCCTTGGGCGACGAGATGTGCTTTGTTGCGAACTACTTGTCCATCTTCATCTTGCTTGTTGCGAAACACCCATTTGGTACCGATGACGTTGTGGTTGTTGTCGGGCTTCTCAACCAATGTTGAAACTTGATTCCTCTCAAAGTTATGTAGCTCTTCATGCATAGCATTTATCCAATCCGGATCTTCCAATGCTTCTTAACCCTTCATAGGTTCAATGCTAGAGATGAAAGAATAGTTTTCACAAAAGTTAGCTAAACGACTTTTAGAGCGAGTGATTCTCCCGGTTTGAATGTCATTGTAGATTTGCTCAACGGGATGATCTTTAGCAACTCTTGCTCGAACTCATGAAAGCTTTTGCTTGGGTCTTCGTTGAACATCTTCTTCATCTCGTTCTTCTTCTTCTTCTTCGCCTTCTTCATTGTTGGCATTGTCGTTCTCTTGTCGTGGTGGAGAAGGAGGTTGTTGACGTTCATTTTGATGCACTTCCTCGTTTTCTTCATCTTGGTGTGTCCCACTTGTGGATGCTTCCGTATCAACTCTTGGTTCACCTTGTTGTGAAGTTGAAGTTTCTACTTGGACGGACGAGGTACTCTCCTTCACCTCCGATGGACGAACCTTGCCAATGGCCAGGTCTTGAATTGCTTCCGAAGGATCTTTGTCTCCTGCATCAATTGGTAATTGCTCTACTTGTGAGCCGTTAGATTCATCAAACTTCACATCTACCATCTCTTCAACCTTTCGGGTGAAATTGTTGTAGACACGGTAAGTGTGGGAGTTTGAGCCATAACCTAGTAGGAAACCTTCATGAGACTTAGGAGCAAATTTAGAGCGACGATGCTTATCAAGAACGTTGCACTTTGAGCCGAATACTCGAAAATATCCAACTTGGGTTTTGTTACCGGTGAGGAGCTCGTATGCCATCTTGCCAAGTAGCTTGTGAAGATACAAGCGATTTGTTGCATGACAAGTTGTCTCAACCGCTTCCTCCCAAAAGTGCTTTGGCGTCTTGTACTCATCAAGCATCATTCTCGCCATTTCAATGAGCGTCCGGTTCTTCCTCTCAACAACTCCGTTTTGTTGAGGTGTGTACGTAGTCGAGAACTCGTGTGAAATCCCTTCTTCGTCAAGAAAGGTGTCCACATTTGCGTTCTTGAACTCCGTTATGTTGTCGCTGCGAACCTTCTTGATCTTCACTTCAAATTGATTTTGAGCCTTCCTTGCGAAATTTTTGAAGATCTTTTGGACCTGCGATTTATCATCGAGAAAGAACACCCACGTAAATATTGAAAAATCATCAACTATAACTAGATCAAAAGAATTTCCACCGAGACTCTTATAAGAGTTGGGAACAAAGAGATCCATGTGAAGTAGCTCGAGTGGCCTCCTTGTAGTCATGATGTTCTTCACGGGATGCCTTCCTCCAACCTGTTTACCTGCCTGACAAGCGCTGCAAAGTCTATCCTTATCAAATATGACATCGTTAACTCCAAGGATATGATTTCCTTTAATAAGCTTGTCAAGGTTTCACATACCAACATGACCTAATCGTCTATGCCACAACCAACCTTTTGAGGATTTAGCAATGAAGCAAGTTTTAGGTTGAGCCTTTTTAGTGAAATCAACAATGTATAGATCACCTCTACGCACACCGGTAAAGACCATTTTAAGATTATCTCGACGAAACACTTGGCAATCTACTTCAGTAAATAGAACATTGAAACCGAAATCAGCAAGTCTAGATACTGAAAGTAAGTTGTAACCAAGAGATTCAACGAGCATGACATTTTGGATAGAGCTATCATGTGATATGGCCACCTTACCGAGGCCAACCACCTTACCCTTTGAGTCGTCACCGAAAGTGACATACTTTCGAGGACTATCATTATCAGCAAGCTCATGGAACATGTCTTTATCTCCGGTCATGTGATCGGTACATCCACTATCAAGAACCCATTCCTTTCCTCCTGACATATATCCCCAAAGATTTGCCATAAGACCAAAGTGTCTCATTGCATCATCAAGATCGAAGTCACTATCATCATCCTCATCATAGTATCCATGTTCAACATCGTCATGTAGTGGATCAAGTCCTAGAGAGGGTGATTCATTAGAATGAGTTTTACAATAATCTTGTTTATGAATTCTTATAGCTTCGGAAATAATATCACTAATAATACCAACATTTCCTTTGGCACACATAAGGTTTGTAAGCTCAAATAGACGATCACCAAACATAGGATCACTAGTATTCATCTTACTCAAGGCAATAGACTTATGAAGAATTTCATCAAGATTCTTTAAGGAATAATAGGGAAATCGTTCCTCAAGAAATTTCCATATGGTGTAGGCACATTTAAAGGTAGGCAAGCATCCAATCAAGTTTCTAGGCAATCCTCTAATGATAAGTTCGGCAGTTCTAAGATTCCTAATCATGTCAATTTACTCATCATGGGTAGGATGCATATGATCAACATAAGGAGCACAAGGGCTAGCAATGTACTTGTTCAAATGATATTGATTGAAAATAACAAGCATCTCATATTTCCACTCATGAAAATACTCTCCATCAAGAATAGGCACTCTATGTCTAAGACTCCCAATAGTAGACTCATTCATCTTCCTCCAATGGTGATTAAACCAAACCAATAGAGACCAAGGCTCTGATACCACTTGTAGGATCTTGAGAAGAGGTGTCTAGAGGGGGGTGATTAGACACTAAGTACCAAAGTTGCAGTTTTTAAGTTTCCTTAAGTTTAAGTGGAGTTTAGGCACAATTTCAACATTCACAATACATATCAAGCAAGCATGCAAAGAGTATATGAGCAGCGGAAAGTAAAGCATGCAACTTGCAAGAAAGTAAAGGGAAGGGTTTGGAGGATTCAAACGCAATTGGAGACACGGATGTTTTTGGCGTGGTTCCGATAGGTGGTGCTATTGTACATCCACATTGATGGAGACTTCAACCCACGAAGGGTAACGGCTGCGCGAGTCCACGAAGGGCTCCACCCACGAAGGGTCCACGAAGAAGCAACCTTGTCTATCCCACCATGGTCGTCGCCCACGAAGGACTTGCCTCACTAGCGGTAGATCTTCACGAAGTAGGCGATCTCCTTGCCCTTACAAACTCCTTGGTTCAACTCCACAATCTTGTCGGAGGCTCCCAAGTGACACCTAGCCAATCTAGGAGACACCACTCTCCAAGAAGTAACAAATGGTGTGTTGATGATGAACTCCTTGCTCTTGTGCTTCAAATGATAGTCTCCCCAACACTCAACTCTCTCTCATAGGTTTTGGATCTGGTGGAAAGAAGATTTGAGTGGAAAGCAACTTCGGGAAGGCTAGAGATCAAGATTCATATGGTAGGAATGGAATATCTTGGTCTCAACACATGAGTAGGTGGTTCTCTCTCAGAAAATGTATGCTGGAAGTGTAGGTTCGTTCTGATGGCTCTCTCCACGAATGAAGAGGAGGTGGAGGGGTATATATAGCCTCCGCACAAAATCTAACCGTTAGACACAATTTACCAAACTCGGCGGGACCGAATCGTTAAACTCGGTCAGACCGATTTAGTAAACCTAGTGACCGTTAGTGATTTTCGGTGGGACTGATATGCATCTCGGTGAGACCGATTCGGTTAGGGTTAGGGCATAACGTAATCTCAGTAAGACCGATTACACAAACTCGGTGAGACCGATTTGGTAATAAGCTTTCCAGAGAGTTGGTCAGGCAAACTCGGTGGGACCGATTACTCAAACTCGGTGAGACCGATTTGGTAATAAGTTTTCCAGAGAGTTTGCATTGTAATCTCGGTAGTACCGATTGCTCAAACTCGGTGAGACCGATTTTGATAATGGACATACACAGAGAGATTACAACCCCATCTCGGTGAGACCGAGATCCCTATCGGTAAGACCGATTTGCTTAGGGTTTGTGGCAGTGGCTATGACTTGGAATCGGTGGCGCCGGATAGGAAGAATCGGTGTGACCGATTTTGGCTTTGGGTTTAGGTCATTTGTGGATGTGGGAAAGTAGCTGAGTGTTTTGGAGCATATCACAAAGCACATGAAGCAAGAGGCTCATTAAGCAACACCTCATCCCTCCTTGATAGTATTGGCTTTTCCTATAGACTCAATGTGATCTTGGACCACTAAAATGTAAAATGAAGAGTCTTGAGCTTGAAGCTTGAGCCAATCCTTTGTCCTTAGCATCTTGAAGGAGTTCCCACATCCTTTAGTCCATGCCACTCCACTGTTGAACTTATCTGAAACATACTAGATAAAAGTGTTAGTCCAACAAGAGATATGTTGACATTAATTACCAAAACCACCTAGGGAGCACTTGTGCTTTCACCAGGACGTCCGGTTCTGCCTGCAGGAGGGCCTCGACGGCAGCGGCATCCGTGCGCTCCGCCTCAAGTTGAGCTCCGCCGGCCGGTTCACATCCGCGACATCCGGTTCTGCCTGCAGGAGATCCTCGATGGCAGCGGCATGCGCGCGCTCCGCGTCGAGTTGAGCCTCTACCTCCTGGTCCTCCTTTAGTATCGCCATGTTGAACCGCTGGTCCGCCTGCACCATGGGGGACCCAGACGCCGGCACGAAGTCGACGTCCATCGTCTCATACCCATCGGGGGCCTTCTGCGCCGCGACCTCCGCAGTGAACATTGGATCGGCTTCCTCCTCCTCGTAGCTTGGCTCCAGAGAACTCGGGGATTGGCCCGCCGCAAAGCGAGCTTGGGAATGGAGGTCTGTGGCGCCGACCGCTGCCGCGATTTCTGCGCGGCGCTCTCGCATCAGCATCTTGTAGTAAGTGATCTTGCGGCGCACCATGGCTTTCCGGCGAACTAGGGGACGCTTGATGCCGGCTAGGGGATCGAAAGGTGGGGGAATGGGCTGGAGATTTGGTGTGGTTTTAGGGCAGTGGCTGGCGTAGGCCGAGCAGCGAAGGTTCTGGTGTGAATAGTGGTTCCGGTGATGACCGGTCAATCGGTTTTGACTGTACATCGCTCTTGTCACGTTCGCATTGCAGCTCGGCACGCTGGACCCTCCACGTCGCTCACCGAATGGAACGCGCTTCGTCTTGCGTTTTCACTCGCTTGTGGGACCGCAGTTGAGAGCAAACCGATGTCCCTCCCCCTCCCCCGCCCGCGTCATTTATTATACCACCACTCCCTCTGTTTTATGCGGAGTAAATAAAAACAGAGGGAGTGTCACACCCCTGGTCCTGGTATGCAGTAGGCTAACCCTTCATGTGTGCATCATGTTTAACTTTTCAAATGAACTTGAAATGGGGACTGATCAAACCCTAGCACCAGATCAAATCAAATAGGTTCAACATAAAATCATTTTCATTGAATCTGAAATGCCCTTCTAAAATGTTCATCACCTTTGCCTTGGTCTTAAACTCTGACAAAAGTGGTGCACAATTTTCTAGGTCATCCTAAGGTCACTGAATTAAATCATAAGTATTTGAAATTTGGACATTTAAATTCTATAAAATATTTTAAATGTCCAAATACTCCTAAACTGAAATGTTCCATGTTGGATATATTCCATACAGTGGGCATGTGCAGTTTAGTGATTTTTGAAAGGGTCTAGGTATTTTTAGAAAAGCCCTAAAGATTACAGAAAAATAGAAAACATTAATAAATAGTAAAAAACTAGAGAGAGAGAACCTACCTGGAGAACTTACCTGGCGGCCCATCTACTCTGGCCCAGCTGACTGGCGCTGCCAGCCGTCGTCTCCACCGCGCCAGAAGGACGCCGAGCGCGTGCTCGCCGTGCGCACACACGCGCCCATGCCACCTCCTGCCTGCTAGCTTGCGTGGCGCCACGGACAGACCCGCGAGAGCCGTCTGGATCGCTCTGACTGCCCCGCACTCTCCCCCTCGTCTCCCTCTCGCCCTCTCCACCATGGCCGAGACGCCCGCGAGCATGCTGCCGCCATAGCCGCGGCCACCGCCTCTCCCTCCTCCCCTTGAGCAGTCCAGGAGCTCCGAATCATCGCCGTATCCCTCTCCGTCGACTCAGGCGACCGGAAGAGCACCGACGCATCGTCCTCGACCTCATCTTCTTCCTCGGCCACGGGAGATCGCAGCCGGGATTCCGCCGCCGTCAAGCCTTCCTCGAGCACGCTGACCCTCTCCCCGTCCTCCCTGTGAGCTACTGCGTCTTCCCCCCCCTCTCCTCTCTCTTCTTTTTGTGCCCCCAGCTAGTTTCACCGCCGTGCCCGAATCTCGCCGCCGCCGTGCCATGTCGCTGCCGCGGCCAGAGCTGCCCCCGCCCGCTTCTGAGCGTGTCGCCGTTCTCACCATGCTCCCAGGAGCCGAACGCATGCACCATCTCCTCCTGTCGTGCTCCCTAACACCAAACCCGAGCTCGCCCGAACTCCAGCCGCCGTAAAAGTTGCCGCCGTCGTCGATTTAGTCCACTCTAGCGCGAGCTGTTGCCTCCGTTGGATGCGCGAGGCTCTCAGCTTCCTGTAGCCGCAAACCGCGTCCAAAACCGAGCCCTGTGGGCATTTTTCGAAGCCCACCGCCGCGTCTGGACTCGCCGGCGGCTAAACGCCGGCGACCGTTGACCCTTGACCGGCGTGGGTTGACCCCACTGCCCGGTTTGACTCTCCCCTCTCTCCCACTGACTTGCGGGCCCCGCCCGGCTAATTAATCTAGTTTAGGTTTAAAACTTAATTAGTTTAACCTAGGTTAGTGCTAATTAAACTAGGTTAGTTAGTTAGCCACTGACACACGGGACCCACTGGTCAGTTTGACCTGGGCTGCCCCGTTGACTCGCTTACCTCATGCTGACGTCAGGCTGATGTAGTAATCCTTTTCCTGGAATTAGTTTAATTCCATTAATTCAGGAAATTCCAAAAAATGTCCTAAACTTCTAAAAATCATATAAAATCAACCGTAGCTCCAAATCAAACAAATTATATATGAAAAATTATCAAAAAATTCAAGGAATCCATCTGTACCATTTTCATGCATGTTTGAACAATGTTTGTCCTCTGTTTTGGACAAAACAAATAAAGGGCATTTAAATAATCATATATGGAGTTGGAATTTGAATCATGTATTCAAACCAACTTCATTTAAATCATAGTTAGGTGCATTAGCTCAAATCATAGCATATTTCCATGTCATGATCATGCATCATATTGTATCATTGCATTGATTGTGTTCTTTCTCAGTTGCCGGTGTTTGTTCCCTCTCGATAGACGTGGTTTCGACGATGAGATCGATGACACTGATGAAGAGCTATATTATCTTCGGAAGTGCCAGGCAAGAAAACCCCCCTTGTTCATTCCGATACAATCCTACTCTCTCGCTCCTGCTCTCTTTTACTGCATTAGGACAACAACGATTCATCTGTTACTTGCTGCGGTAGCTGAACCCCTTTATCCTCTGCATGACATGTCATTGCCACAGTAAATAGATGAAACCCACTAGCATGAGTAGGAGTTGTTTGAGCCCTGTTGTGCCTACTCATTCATGTTTGTTCTTCATGCCTGCTATTACTTAGAGTTCAGTCAGGTCTGATTCATCCGGGATGAATCAGAGGTGTGTGAACATATCCTACTGTGTGTGAGCTAAGTGTGTGAACACGATTTGGTAAAGGTAGCGGTGAGAGGCCATGTAGGAGTACATGGTGGGTTGTCTCATTGCAGCCGTCCTCAGGAACTGAGTTCTGTGTTTGTGATCCATGATACAGTTACTACCACACATTGGGCCCGAAACCAATGGACCCTCTCGGCTTGTTAAACACCCTTGTCCTCTGTCCAGGAGTTGCAAGTAGTTTCTGGTGTTTGTAGTATGCTGGAGGCCGTGGGCAGCGCTGACCGGAGGGGTGGGCTGTGATGCGGTAGGCACGTGGCCGGGTATACCGGGCGCCCGTTTGGTGTCACGGAACCCTGTACACATCGTTTGGGGCTGTGAGTGAAACTCCGGCCGGATCTCCTCATGGATGGAACCCGAATAGGCGATAAACTTGAGTGTTTAGGTAGGTCGTGGCCGACACCCTCGTTGGGCTTCCGCTTGAAGGTTGCCGAGTACATGTCGTGTAAACGGCGGTAAGTGGTGAGAGCGTGTGTGAAGAAGTACACCCCTGCAGGGTTAACATCATCTATTCGAATAGCCGTGTCCGCGGAAAAGGACTTCTGGGTTGCCTGTACAGTTCATAGACAAGTGAAAGTGGTTACTCTAAAATATGCAAGATAAGCGTGAGTGCTATGGATGGCGCTCTCGTAGGGAGACGGGAGCGGATCCATAGTGGTGTATTGATATGGTGAATATGTGGACTCGTGTGCGCCACCTCAAAGAGTTACTTGCAGTAGTAGTTCAGGATAGCCACCGAGTCAAAGCTGGCTTGCTGCAGTTAAACCCCACCATCCCCTTTGCTGATGATGATGCATATGTAGTTAGTTCTGATGTAAGTCTTGCTGGGTACATTTGTACTCACGTTTGCCTATTTTATGTTTTTGCAGAGAGACTTCAGTATCGCTAGTAGTTCCACGTGGACTTCGACGTTTAGCTTGTTACCTCAGCTACGATCTTGTGCCCTCGGCAGGATCTAGTAGATAGTCAGGCTTCTCAGCCTTTTTCATTTGTAGATGTCTGTACTCAGACATGTTAAGCTTCCGCTTGTGCTTTGACTTATAAGCTCTGAATGTTGGGTCATGAGACCCATGTTTGTAATATCTCGCTCCTCGGAGCCTAATGAATAAATATTTGAGTCGTAGAGTCATGTTGTGATGCCATGTTGTATTTGCACATATCGAGCATATTGTGTGTATGATATTGAAATGCTTGGTATGTGTGGGATCTGACTATCTAGTTGTTTATCCTTAGTAGCCTCTCTTATCGGGAAATGTCTCCTAGTGTTTCCACCGAGCCATGGTAGCTTGCTACTGCTCCGGAACACTTAGGCTGGCCGGCATGTGTCCTTCTTCGTTCCTGTGTCTGTCCCTTCAGGGAAATGTCACGCGATGAATACCGGAGTCCTGTTAGCCCGCTACAGCCCGGTTTACCGGAGTCCTGCTAGCCCAGTGCTATAGCCCGGAACTCACTCGCTGATGACCGACACGTTCGATGCTGGGTCATAGATGCCTGTCCCTGTAAGTCTGTGCCACTTTGGGTTTACGACTAGCCATGTCAGCCCGGGCTCCTTATCATATGGATGCTAGCGACACTATCATATACGTGTGCCAAAAGGCGCAAACGGTCCCGGGCAAAGGTAAGGCGACACCCGTGGGAATACCGTGCGTGAGGCCGCAAAGTGATATGAGGTGTTACAGGCTAGATCGATGTGACAATGAGTCGGGGTCCTGACAGCTTTGGTATCAGAGCCTGACTGCCTGTAGGATTACCAAGCCAAACTTGTCGAAGTTGAGTCTAGAAATGCTTTAGTTATATGTAGGTGAATTGATTGTGGGTTGGAACGTAAGGCTCTTTTTACTCCTTATACCTCATGGCCTTCTGATCTGAGTCAACCTCTTCTCTTCTACGGGGATTAAGAATTAGGCCTTCTCATCTATCTATTAGGATGACGTGTTACTAATCCATAGACTTATAGAATTGTTAGTTTCAAATCTCAGTTCAGCTTTTACTACTTCCGTGTGTTCATAGCTGGTCTCAGAACCTTGTTATTGTGATGTTGAGTGGTCATGCCACTATTTTGCAGGATGTTTCAAATCAGTTTGAGCATTTACAGCCGTTATGCTGTCCGAGTCATCCCAGGTTTCTAAATAGTCTGATGCATTTGCAAATCCTTTCTTTCCATTCCCGATGTCCTTTATGGTCAGGATAAGCGCACTAACCGGTGCGTTGAGGTAATTTATTGCCTTGACATATATGTTGGAGCTATTATTATGACCCTAGGTGTCTAGAGTATCACCTAGTAACTTAGCCATGTTTTGTATCCCCAGTGTGATGATTCTGGTCATTATTCTCGAAAGCATCCCGTGATGCCATTTAGTTAGTAGGCATTCTATTCCTGGGTTTTTGAACCCGAGATTCACCCTACTTACTTCATGTTGATAGTGTTTGCTAGTTCCTTTAGGTAATTAGTAACCTTTGCATTAGTCCTCGAGGTATGTGGTATTTCCTTCTTTCAAATACTATGAACCACTTACGGCAGATGTTTGTTGGATCAAAAGATCACAACGGGAGTTCTCTTGATGAGTTCTCCATTCATAAATCGTGACTCTGCCAGTCCTACCTCTCTGCATGGGTTATCCGGAAGAAAAATGTTGAGCTTTGCTCGACATACCAATCTATGCATCCACAACTCAGAAAATCGTATGTTCTTTTGGGTTGTCCCTCTTTAGTTGTATTCTGACCCCCGTCTATCATTTGATAGTCAAGAGTATGCGTGCATTCGTTCATCGGTGCCTATTATTCTTGTGGTCCGTCAAGCCATTCTATTCCGGAATGACTAGGAGAAACAAACTCCAGTACCTCATCCACATCCAGGATTGGGTCAAAGTAGTTGTACCTCGCAGATCAAAATGCCAACCCAGTTTTTGTCCTGTTCTACCTTGGAGTATTACTATCTTTTATATTGGGATTATTATAGGAATTGCACACCATCCTATGAACTCTTGGTACAGTGATACTTCTTGCCATCATTGTTCATTCCTCGGTTTCCGTGTTATTGTAACCGGAATGAAGACAAGTGAATCGTGGTGTGTGAAATCAATACTGCTGGCAACTCCGTTGCTTGGTAGTTAAATGGACGATAACCTCATTCTTAGCGTGTTGATTATTGAATCGTCACCCTAAGGTTGATTGTGCTACCTAGTCCTTATTTCTGGTGCACCCTTCGATCAATGAGTTCGGATTTTTCGGTCCCTTGCTTATTTGATCATATCATCTTGCTCTAAAAGCAAGATTGTTCTCGAGCTTAGTAACATACCGGTGGTTCATGATGTTCCGAATATCTTCTCGGAGGTATCACCAGGATGTCACCTGACCGCTATGTTGAGCTCGTGATCAAGTTGGTTTTCGAAACCACCCTTTCTCCAAGAATCTGTGTTGGATACCCCTAAGCTCGTTGGTTAAGCTAAACAACAACTTGGAGAGTTGGAAGATGAAAGCTTGTCCGACTCAGTTCATTCCAGAGGGATATCTCTCTGTGTGTGTGTGTTGAAGAAAGATGATATCTTCATTGATTGATCCTCGTGGTCAATTGTTGGATTTATTGTCTACCCCAAACCTTGGTTTGAGTATGGGCTATCATCAAATCAAATCAGAACCAACGATGTTCGTAATGTTGTCTTACTCGTGGATTTTCCTCGAGCATACACCATTATATCCTTTGGGTCTGACCAATACTATCACCTTGTTCACATAATTATGGAATTCCATCTCCATGGGAATCTGGATGAATTGTTTTTGAGCGCATCGACAACATCCTTGTCTTCTCCATAATTTTGTTAAACATTAAGCTAGTGTTGGAAACTTTTGAAAGCATTTGTTCATGCTAGCTCATGAAGCTTATGTTCGGATGTAAGAAGTGACTTCCTATAGTTCATGTGCATTTGATGCAAATTGCTGCCGTGGATTCGAGAAAGTCAATGTTGCTTCCTTTGGAATCATCCCAAATCAGTCATGCATACGTGCGAAGTATTCTGTGGTTTGACAGGCTCGCTACCTCCATTCCACATGTATCTCCTAGTACACCAAGCCACTAATTGATTTGTTCAAGGAGAAGAAGCTCCTTCTTAAGGGTATACCCTATGCAAGGACTTCGATATCCTCGATGATGGTTCCCCACCGGAGCTCGGTAGTGTTTCATTGTAAGACTACCATGGGATCATGTCTGTCTGGGACAACGTGTTCACATGTTTGTAGCAGAACTAGCTCATGTTTTGGAGCTTACTACCGTAGTCCACTTCCCGAGAATCTCGCAACGCCATCTCATCGGTTTGTGTTGCAAACTTTCATTTTTCTTTCTAGACTCGATGAGTCTGGATTATTCTGACACCAACCAGATCTGAATCTCAGGCAGATATGATGGTTGGAACGTTTCCCAAGAACTATAATATTGGTCTCTCTGTAATCGGTAAAGTGGATGTCGTGGCCAACACACCCAACCGGAAGACATGTTATTGTAGTATCCTGATTGAGAAAGTTGGCCATCTTCCCATAAGGATTTCGAGGGATTTACTCCCTAGTTGTCCCTTATCGATTTTTGTGTTTCCGAAGTCCGACCTTTACTTGATGTTCTAGATACCAGACCATTTCAATGAATGGGATACGCTAGTACATCAAGGAGAACATTAGAAGCGGAGTGCTAAATGTCTCTCGGTCGATCATCCAGATTTCGTCCCCTTGGCCTCGCTAAGGTGAAATCTGAGAAAGTGTTATCTTCCTTTGCATCTGCATCGTCCATCGCTATTCATCATGGTAGTATGTTGTGTTGTCAGCACCCTTGACATGGATGTTGGTAGGACCTTGATGAACATGGAAATGCTCAAGTTCTTGAGAGCACGCACAAGCACTAGGTGCTATCATAGTTACTAACCGGGATTGCTCTCAGTTTCCTCGGTTATGCTATAACTTTTCAAACAGTGGACTCACTCTCTACTGTTGAGCTTCTCCCCAGTTACTAAAATCATCCCTTGTGTTGTTTTCAACAAGGTAATCCACATCACCCATTCTAGTCCGAGTATGTCATTCTACCGAAACCCCTCCAAACGATCGCTTGAGAATTGCCTTGGGCTGGTTTAAAGAGTTTCAATGATCTCTGAATCAAAGGTAATTCTTTTCGCCACTTAAGGGATATTCCTACGAGTCACCTTCCCTAAGGTGCCCCGTTATGGTATCATGGCAACTCAACTTCTCGCTACGTTGACAACCGTTCACCACCCTTTTAAGCGTGGAATTGTTGTCTACCTAGTGAACCTTCGCCATTCGTTCCACTCCATTCCTCTAGATGTGTGCTTCGTGTCTTAGCTCGAGAGATGTTGCCATGACTCACCCTGTGAGCTGATCCTAAGTTGTTTGATCTTCGGGAAGATCGATCCTTCTAGAGTTTCTTTTCCCTCTTGTTGTCATGTTGGTTGGAGTCCCCAGAGCAAGACCTCGAGACAAAGATGGTGATTGAATCAACGCTCATTTAAAATGCAACCTGGATCGTGAAAATTGCGATAGTTGCGTTTCCGCCCTTCATCTTACCCAACGCTTGAATCTAGGGACGAGATTCTTGTTTAGGGGGGCGAGTTGTCACACCCCTGGTCCTGGTATGCAGTAGGCTAACCCTTCATGTGTGCATCATGTTTAACTTTTCAAATGAACTTGAAATGGGGACTGATCAAACCCTAGCACCAGATCAAATCAAATAGGTTCAACATAAAATCATTTCCATTGAATCTGAAATGCCCTTCTAAAATGTTCATCACCTTTGCCTTGGTCTTAAACCTCTGACAAAAGTGGTGCACAATTTTCTAGGTCATCCTAAGGTCACTGAATTAAATCATAAGTATTTGAAATTTGGACATTTAAATTCTATAAAATATTTTAAATGTCCAAATACTCCTAAACTGAAATGTTCCATGTTGGATATATTCTATACAGTGGGCATGTGCAGTTTAGTGATTTTTGAAAGGGTCTAGGTATTTTTAGAAAAGCCCTAAAGATTACAGAAAAATAGAAAACATTAATAAATAGAAAAAAACCAGAGAGAGAGAACCTACCTGGAGAACTTACCTGGCGGCCCATCTACTCTGGCCCAGCTGACTGGCACTGCCAGCCGTCGTCTCCACCGCGCCAGAAGGACGCCGAGCGCGTGCTCGCCGTGCGCACACACGCGCCCATGCCACCTCCTGCCTGCTAGCTTGCGTGGCGCCACGGACGAACCCGCGAGAGCCGTCTGGATCGCTCTGACCGCCCCGCACTCTCCCCCTCGTCTCCCTCTCGCCCTCTGCACCATGGCCGAGACGCCCGCGAGCACGCTGCCGCCATAGCCGCGGCCACCGCCTCTCCCTCCTCCCCTTGAGCAGTCCAGGAGCTCCGAATCATCGTTGTATCCCTCTCCGTCGACTCAGGCGACTGGAAGAGCACCGACGCGTCGTCCTCGACCTCATCTTCTTCCTCGGCCACGGGAGATCGTAGCCGGGATTCCGCCGCCGTCAAGCCTTCCTCGAGCACGCTGACCCTGTCCCCGTCCTCCCTGTGAGCTACTGCGTCTTCCCCCCTCTCCTCTCTCTTCTTTTTGCGCCCCCAGCTAGTTTCACCGCCGTGCCAGAATCTCGCCGCCGCCGTGCCATGTCGCTGCCGCGGCCAGAGCTGCCCCCGCCCGCTTCTAAGCATGTCGCCGTTCTCACCGTGCTCCCAGGAGCCGAACGCATGCACCATCTCCTCCTGTCGTGCTCCCTAACACCGAACCCGAGCTTGCCCGAACTCCGGCCACCGCAAAAGTTGCCGCCATCGTCGATTTAGTCCATTCTAGCGCGAGTTGTTGCCTCCGTTGGATGCACGAGGCTCTCAGCTTCCTGTAGCCGCAAACCGCGTCCAAAACCGAGCCCTGTGGGCGTTTTCCGAAGCCCACCGCCGCGTCTGGACTCGCCGGCGGCTAAACGCCGGCGACCGTTGACCCTTGACCGGCGTGGGTTGACCCCACTGCCCAGTTACACTCTCCCCTCTCTCCCACTGACTTGCGGGCCCCGCCCAGCTAATTAATCTAGTTTACATTTAAAACTTAATTAGTTTAACCTAGGTTAGTGCTAATTAAACTAGGTTAGTTAGTTAGCCACTGACACACGGGACCCACTGGTCAGTTTGACCTGGGCTGCCCCGTTGACTCGCTTACCTCATGCTGACGTCAGGCTGATGTAGTAATCCTTTTCCTGGAATTAGTTTAATTCCATTAATTCAGGAAATTCCAGAAAATGTCCTAAACTTCTAAAAATCATATAAAATCAACCGTAGCTCCAAAGCAAACAAATTATATATGAAAAATTATCAGAAAAATTCAAGGAATCCATCTGTACCATTTTCATGCATGTTTGAACAATGTTTTTACTCTGTTTTGGACAAAACAAATAAAGGGCATTTAAATAATCATATATGGAGTTGGAATTTGAATCATGTATTCAAACCAACTTCATTTAAATCATAGTTAGGTGCATTAGCTCAAATCACAGCATATTTCCATGTCATGATCATGCATCATATTGTGGCATTGCATTGATTGTGTTCTTTCTCAGTTGCCGGTGTTTGTTTCCTCTCGATAGACGCGGTTTCGACGATGAGATCGATGACACTGATGAAGAGCTATATTATCTTCGGAAGTGCCAGGCAAGCAAAACCCCCTTGTTCATTCCGATACAATCCTACTCTCTCGCTCCTGCTCTCTTTTACTGCATTAGGACAACAACGATTCATCTGTTACTTGCTGCGGTAGCTGAACCCCTTTATCCTCTGCATGACCTGTCATTGCCACAGTAAATAGATGAAACCCACTAGCATGAGTAGGAGTTGTTTGAGCCCTGTTGTGCCTACTCATTCATGTTTGTTTGTCATGCCTGCTATTGCTTAGAGTTGAGTCAGGTATGATTCATCCGGGATGAATTAGAGGTGTGTGAACATATCCTACTGTGTGTGAGCTAAGTGTGTGAAAACGATTTGGTAAAGGTAGCGGTGAGAGGCCATGTAGGAGTACATGGTGGGTTGTCTCATTGCAGCCGTCCTCAGGAACTGAGTTCTGTGTTTGTGATCCATGATACAATTACTACCACGCATTGGGCCCGAAACCAATGGACCCTCTCGGCTTCTTAATCACCCTTGTCCTCTGTCCAGGAGTTGCAAGTAGTTTCTGGTGTTTGTAGTATGCTGGAGGCCGTGGGCAGCGCTGACCGGAGGGGTGGGCTGTGATGCGGTAGGCACGTGGCCGGGTATACCGGGCGCCCGTTTGGTGTCACGGAACCCTGTACACATCGTTTGGGGCTGTGAGCGAAACTCCGGCCGGATCTCCTCATGGATGGAACCCGAATAGGCGATAAACCTGGACTAGGAACTTGAGTGTTTAGGTAGGTCGTGGCCGACACCCTCGTTGGGCTTCCGCTTGAAGGTTGCCGAGTACATGTCGTGTAAACGGCGGTAAGTGGTGAGAGCGTGTGTGAAGAAGTACACCCCTGCAGGGTTAACATCATCTATTCGAATAGCTGTGTCCGTGGAAAAGGACTACTGGGTTGCCTGTATAGTTCATAGACAAGTGAAAGTGGTTACTCTAAAATACGCAAGATAAGCGTGAGTGCTATGGATGGCGTTCTCGTAGGGAGACGGGAGCGGATCCATAGTGGTGTATTGATATGGTGAATATGTGGACTCGTGTGGGCCACCTCAAAGAATTACTTGCAGTAGTAGTTCAGGATAGCCACCGAGTCAAAGCTGGCTTGCTGCAGTTAAACCCCACCATCCCCTTTGTAGATAATGATGCATATGTAGTTAGTTCTGATGTAAGTCTTGCTGGGTACATTTGTACTCATGTTTGCCTATTTTATGTTTTTGCAGAGAGACTTCAGGCTCGCTAGTAGTTCCACGTGGACTTCGACGTTTAGCTTGTTACCTCAGCTACGATCTTGTGCCCTCGGCAGGATCTAGTAGATAGTCAGGCTTCTCAGCCTTTTTCATTTGTAGATGTCTGTACTCAGACATGTTAAGCTTCCGCTTGTGCTTTGACTTGTATGCTCTAAATGTTGGGTCATGAGACCCATGTTTGTAATATCTCGCTCCTCGGAGCCTAATGAATAAATACTTGAGTCGTAGAGTCATGTTGTGATGCCATGTTGTATTTGCACATATCGAGCATATTGTGTGTATGATATTGAAATGCTTGGTATGTGTGGGATCTGACTATCTAGTTGTTTATCCTTAGTAGCCTCTCTTACCGGGAAATGTCTCCTAGTGTTTCCACCGAGCCATGGTAGCTTGCTACTGCTCCGGAACACTTAGGCTGGTCGGCATGTGTCCTTCTTCGTTCTTGTGTCTGTCCCTTCGGGGAAATGTCACGCGATGAATACCGGAGTCCTGTTAGCCCGCTACAGCCCGGTTTACCGGATTCCTTCTAGCCCAGTGCTACAGCCCGGAACACACTCGCTGATGACCGACACGTTCGATGCTGGGTCATGGATGCCTGTCCCTATAAGTCTGTGCCACTTTGGGTTTACGACTAGCCATGTCAGCCCGGGCTCCTTATCATATGGATGCTAGCGACACTATCATATACGTGTGCCAAAAGGCGCAAACGGTCCCGGGCAAAGGTAAGGCGACACCCGTGGGAATACCGTGCGTGAGGCCGCAAAGTGATATGAGGTGTTACAGGCTAGATCGATGTGACATTGAGTCGGGGTCCTGACAGGGAGTATACTACGGATGAGGATCCCCTGACGTGGCCGAACCCATTGAGTAACTGACATGCGGGGCCTAGCAAGCATGGGTCCGCCAGTAAGTGACCGAAAGGTAGGGTAAGGCAGGGATACCTACGTCAGAGTATCCACTTCCACTATACTACTTTGACCAAATGTTAGAGTAATAATATATGACATGCAACTTACACAAATGTTAGAGTAATAATATATGACATGCAACTTACACAAAGCATATAGGGTCTAATGCGTTTTTTGAGGCTAACTTTGACCAAATGTTAGAGTAATAATATATGACATGCAACTTACACAAAGCATATGGTCAATTTTGTATGTGAAAGGAGTTTCCAATGATATAATTTTCACATTATACATCTCATGTACTCCCTCCGTCTAGGTGTGTAAGTCATCTTACGAAAACCAAATAATCCCAAAACACGTAGGTGCGGTGCATTAACTTCTACCTCGTTTCTTGTTTCTTGACATATGCACCAATAAGAGATGAGGGTGTGCATGCTTTTAATGACCTCAGACTATCAAACATGACATGCAGTGGTTAGTTCATTGCATGCAATACCATTAATTAGCAAATAAACGTTAATGTCTCTCGTTTTCCCCTCCTCCTTGGTCACGGTGCACAGCCTAAGATGACTTACTCACCTATGTGAAAGGAGTACTATTAATCTTGTCAATAGTCAAATTGGAAACCATCTCGAGTACAAATCTAGGAGTACGTACGAACCTAACAATATTGATTGGGCGTTGTTGAATGTTGATACCTTTTTTATCATAGTAGAGATACTTTGACTACACATAAAACTTATATGTAAAGTAGAAAGGATAGGAGGGAGTATATTGTACGTTCGAAAACGAAACGAACATTGAATACCCTTTATATATGATTTGCGGATGCTATGATCACCGGTTCAAAATTTTGAATCCGCCTTAGGTATCACGTGCCCCCACTCGTTCCCTCTCGATTTCATCTCGGGGTCCGGAGATCTATTGAAAGAGGACTAGGGTGGGTACATTGATAACCCACAAGTATAGGGGATCGCAATAGTTTTCGAGGGTAGAGTATTCAACCCAAATTTATTGATCCGACACAAGGGGAGCCAAAGATATTCTCAAGTATTAGCAGCTGAGTTGTCAATTCAACCACACCTGGAAACTTAGTATCTGCAGCAAAGTGTTTAGTAGCAAAGTAATATGATAGTGGTGGTAATCTATTTATATATAAAAAGTATTTGATGGGTTAACCAGAAAAAAGAGAATATGCTAAAAAATTCCCACAAAAATTAGAAACATCTGACCATTAAACTTTTAAGTCATGTAATTACAACCATTAGATCATCCAAAGTCTTACTTGGTCAAAATTACCCACCTATGCCATGGAAACATATACTTATGACCTAGAATATTGTTCTCCCCGTCCTAGATTGAAAAGAAAAATATCCCTATTCCATGTTGTCAAATCGCCGCCAGACGGCGGCCGTCCTCCCGTACGTGATTGAGAAGGGTGCCCGTTCCATGAGTTTATAAAGTTGCCGCCGGCCGATTGGTCGTCCTCCCGTCCGTAAATGAAAAGAAGAAAATCATATCCCAGTTGTCAAGTCGCCGACGGCTGGCTGCGCCTAAGGAATGGTCGCTTGAGCAGCCATGCACCGCTGGCTCTCTGGAGCAGATGATTACTTCATTCTAATAAGGTCTTGCTCCCAGCTACAATCTGCGTGCTTGATGATTGAAAAGCAATAGCGGTGAAATCAAGTTGATCTATGTTTGTTAAAAAAAAGGTTAATCTACATCTCGGTGGCTACCCATCATGCATCTCAACTCAGCAGATCGGCATTTTATCATATACCATACACCTCAACTCAGCAGATCAGTAGGTTACACACGATTGATGGGCTCAAAGCCTATCCTTCATGCACGCTAGCAACGTCGGGTGAATAGAGTTGTGCATGCCCACTGTCAGCCAGCTAGAGGGAGATTAGAAGACCAACCATGTGAGAGTTGAGACTTGAGATACACACCATACACATACCCTGTAAGTGGCCATAATTCGACCTCTTCATCAAGGACGATATTGAGGTTGGAGCTTTACTACTCTTTCCCGCCAACAGCGAGGTAACATTTCCTTTTTCTCTCCCCACGTCCAATCCAATCGTTCCCAGTTCATGTAACTCCTTATTTCTGCTGTAGGGCAACACGCTGCAAGTGTTCGTCAAATTGTTAGTATCAATGCCTCAATTCTAACAGAGAATTTTCCGTAGGAGCACATAGCATTAATCAAGAATCAACTCGGCAATTTTTGGATCAGACAAGGTAACTAATCTAATAAATTCCCCCTGTGTATGCTGCAATACAGTAATGTTTTACTTTAGTTAAGTTGGTACTTCAAAATGATGATCTTTTCACAAGGTGTGATGTGGTCACATATTTACCTAGATCTACCTTCTAAATCATAATCCGTTTAATATGGAGATATCTATTTGCGCATTCAGAGATAATTACATTAATGTAAAAACAGGGCTACCCTCCTTAAGCATATTTATTAAAAGATCAATTATCTATTTATTGGATCGGTCCATATTAATGATGCTCTATTTGCATTGAAAATAGCTTGGTTGTGAAAGATGATATATCTTGGCAATTGGGCATAGTGACTAAAAAGTCTATAAATGTTAGATGTCTAGGAATGTTGCGAAATTCTTTTATTTACTAGATATAAAATTATCCATCCATTATTTTCTGTTTATATGCCAACTCTGGGCAATCGAAGAACTTTTTCCACTCCTTTCTAAAAGGTATGCCCAAGTTATTTTTCTGTAACTATACACTAGAACACACACACACACACACACACACACACACACACACACACACACACCTGACTATGTTCCTGGAGGTGAGCATATATGTTTAAGCTCATGTCAGTTGCAGCATTTCCTTGATTCGACATTTATATAATGATGCAGTGGTCATATTTGGAAGCTCATTCCTGTAAACTACTACTCCTTCCTATCCAAAATAATTATTGCAGTTTTGAACAGGGTTTAGTTCAAAACTGTGATACGTTTTATGGATCGGAGGTAGTACTTCCTCCGTCCGGGAATACTTGTCATCAAAATGGATAAAAGGGGATGTATCTAGATGTATTTTAGTTCGAGATACATCTCTTTTTATCCATTTTGATGACAAGTATTTTCGGACGGAGGGAGTATGATGCATGTCCGCTGTTTAGAATTGATTGCATTGTTTAATAGTAACTGATATATTTCCGAACTCCTTTCGGATGTAGCAGCAAGAAGATAAGGCACTCCACAGAAAAAATACAATCTACTCTAAGGGTTTTAGTTCTAAATATGACAGATATGTTTTTCATGGTGTAGAATTAAAAATCTATTGGTGTTGGAAATGCGACATTGGGATCCCAATCCCTTGCTTTTATTTGTAACGCCCATGGTGATCAAACCCTAAAGATCTACAAACCACCTCAAGATAGCTACATGTACGTGGTTGTAAAACACTTCTTTTGGCATAAGCATTTAATATGAAATGGCTGACATAATGCAATGCTTTTTCATAACTTCAATGAACTTTTCTGAACTAGAGATTCAGATCAAGAAATTCAGTGGCTAAGAAATTCAATTACGATTAAAATAAAAAAAAAGTATTTGCGGCTTTACAACAGATAAAAACTGGAACATACACCTATGCATTTAGAAGTTGTGCTCACAATCTTTCTTTTATTTGGAGGGATGCATAGTCTAGACTTGCGCAATATTGTCTTTCATTTTTCTTTTCTAACATTCCCATAAATGTTAAATATCAAATGATTGTTACCAGCTTGCATTAGAGTTTGAAAAGTGTGCTATATGCAGATTTTCTTATTGGCTAATTAGAGTGCACCAAATGTAATTTTCCAATAAATATTGCTATTTCAAAGAGAGATGGTGGTATGTTGTTTTCCATGTACATCAATATGGTTGTGGTTAATTCTGTTCTATAAGAAGTCTCTTGATGGGTACCAATCCATGTTTTATTTTCAGATTCAGGACCGTGCATGCTTCTCACCTTAATAGACACATGACATTAATCAAGCATATTTGTGCATGTTTCCACAATAAGGTATACATAATTTAGACTGGGGTATATATGCCAGGTTAGTTTATCCTATGGTTTAAACCTTTATTTGGTAGGTATCAGTCATCTGAAGACATGCGGGTGAAAATATTTGGTGACCAAGCCGGGCTGCCTTTGTCGATGACGAAGAGAAATTTTTGGGCTGCCTCGATTTGGGACAGTGATGACGTCCGAGTTGGATCTTGGGGATGACAAAACCCCTACATGCATGCCGGTGGCAAAAGCGCCGCCGACTGAGTTATCATGTGTGCACAAACATATACTTATATTCTTTTTAATTTCACTCACTAATTATTATCTCTCTCACTAACAACACTTATTGAGCCCAAATAATTACATGTTTTCCAAGATTTTAACATTTTTCACTAACAGGCATTTTCTTAATTACGTTATACTATTGGTTCAGTCACAGAAACAAAGGAAGCGGTTATGAAAAAAAGTATGACAGTCAGGAAAAGGAAAAAGGGGACCTTCAAAGTTCAAAGAATGTTGCCGATGTGGAGGATGTGTCTGGCCGGCGCTGGGGCAGAAAACGACTACACTATCCTCATACTAAAGATGGATCAAAGCAGCTGTGGGAGAAGAAATCCACGGCAAAATCACCTGCACGGATATTGACAGCAACAACACCGTGCAGCTTGATGATCTCACCTCCTCCCTTGCGCAGCTACACCTTGGGCCTGCTACCCCTCCATCGCCATTACCAGCCTAGGAGGAGACCGAGGAGGCGTACGAGGAGACAAACAAGCCACCGTCGAAGTTCACCCTATGGCCGCACAGGCGAATCGAGCTGCGGGGGTGGCTAAAGGTGAGGACAAACAAGCTCAAGGGAGGGAATCAAGGAATCAAGCTGATGGGAGCTACCGGAAGCAGAAATTTTGGAGTGAGAAAGGGGATCGGGCAAGGGCAAGACCAAGAGCAACATGTGTATGTGTGAAAGCGTGAATGGGAAAGAGGATTTCATTTTATGTGTCGGAAAGATGTGTGGTCGCTAAGTACATCTGAGTGAGCCTGCTTGGTTAAATCTCATAATATTCCACTAGCAGAAAAAAAAGAACTTTTCCAAAAGCAACACAAAAAAATACTCGGAACAGAAGACTACATAAAAGGGAAAGTACAATTAGCATGGTGGCACCAATATAACCAGTAAAGTATTGTACGTACATGTATAAATAGTGTGCACTATGCCTTTTTTTTAATAATGAACGTAGTATGGAGGATGTTTCTTTTCTAGAAAGTGGACAATATATCTAACAACAAACTATGCTAACGTGAAAATGCACCATTTTTTCGAACTTGGAAATTTCAATCCAATTAACCGTTGTGTCGAGCAAGATCACCGGCAATCATGTCTGGATAAAGATAGAAGCAGCGACCCGACATACGGCTTGGGACACATGCACCATATTCAATCCATGCATGGCTAGAGCATCCGCAACATTATTACAAACCCGTGGGAAAAAAGAGATAGAAAAGAAACTAAAATGCAACATAGCAAGGGCATTTATTTCCCTATAAAGGACTTAATTTGGCATTTATTTCCCTAAAATACAAGTCACCATTGGTACTGCTGGGCACATGTGTATTTTTTTAAAAGAAGAAAATAGTTTTATTCCATAAAATAGGATTACGGTCGCTAAGACAAATTCTAAAGCAGAATTTGGTCCAATGAGCGGTGCAACCCTGAGACGATAAAAACTCCTACACTAGGAACAACCTTATTTAGACTGAGCACATGTGTATTAACTTAACTAAATCAAGTGACCATTGAAACAAATAACTACCAACAAAGTTTTCATGGATATTTGCAATATATAAATACACTACTTTTTATACCAAACTAAAACAAATTCCGTAAGTACAAAAATCATTATATATTCAAACAAGTACCTACCAATCGTGCACAACGTTAACAAATCTAAACATGCCTACATGAAAACAATGAGAAGTATTAGAATTGTGTTTACTGGAAAAAAATAACTAAGCACATGATCTAACTGCCGAAAATAAAATTTTGAACGACGGAACTAATCATAAAAGAATAGTTAGTACATCATGCATAATTAACACGTAAATGATGAAGTGGTGAGGAATATACGTGAATATCAGTAAAAACCCAAATATACCAAAGATAAAACTATGTTCACAGAAGTCTTATATATTTCAAAATGGTATCACATGTTATTTCGATTATTTAGACAAATGAAATTGTATGTTCTCATCAATAAACTTTATAAATTTCTAGCCCGCGCATCGAGCGGGCCACTTTGCTAGTGGTAACAAAAGTAAAGACAGCAAAAGTAATGTTTTTGGTATTTTGTAGTGATTGTAACAGTAGCAACGGAAATGTAAATAAGCGAGAACCAGTATATGGAAAACTCGTAGGCACCGGATTAGCGATGGATAATTATGCCGGATGTGGTTCATCATGTAATAGTCATAACATAGGGTGACACAGAACTAGCTCCAGTTCATCAATGTAATGTAGGCATGTATTCCGTATATAGTCATACGTGCTTATGGAAAAAAACTTGCATGACATCTTTTGTCCTAACCTCCCGTGGCAGCGGGGTCCTATTGGAAACTAAGGAATATTAAGGCCTCCTTTTAATAGAGAACCGGAACAAAGCATTAGCACATAGTGAATACATGAACTCCTCAAACTATGGTCATCACCGGGAGTGGTCCCGATTATTGTCACTTCGGGGTTGCCGGATCATAACACATAGTAGGTGACTATAGACTTGCAAGATAGGATCTAGAACACACATATATTCATGAAAACATAATAGGTTCAGATCTGAAATCATGGCACTCGGGCCCTAGTGACAAGCATTAAGCATAGCAAAGTCATAGCAACATCAATCTCAGAACATAATGGATATTAGGGATCAAACCCTAACAAAACTAACTCGATTAAATGATAAATCTCATCCAACCCATCACCATCCAGCAAGCGTACGATGCAATTACTCACGCACGGCGGTGCGCATCATGAAATTGGTGATGGAGGATGGTTGATGATGACGACGGCGACGGATCCCCCTCTCCGGAGCCCCGAACGGACTCCAGACCAGCCCTCCCAAAAGAGATTAGGGCTTGGCGGCGGCTCCATACCGTAAAACGTGATGAAACTTTATCTCTGATTTTTTTCTCCCCGAAAGCCAATATATGGAGTTGGAGTTGGCGTCGGAGGGCCACCAGGGGGCCCACGAGGTAGGGGGGCACGCCCAGGGGGGAGGGGCGCGCCCCCACCCTCGTGAACAGGGTGTGGGCCCCCTGGCCTTCATCTTTGGCGAGGATTTTTTATTATTTATTCTAAGATATTCCGTGGAGTTTCAGGTCATTCCGAGAACTTTTGTTTTCTGCACATAAAACAACACCATGGCAATTCTGCTGAAAACAGCGCCAGTCTGGGTTAGTTCCATTCAAATCATACAAGTTAGAGTCCAAAATAAGGGCAAAAGTGTTTGGAAAAGTAGATACGACGGAGACGTATCAACTCCCCCAAGCTTAAACCATTGCTTGTCCTCAAGCAATTCAGTTGACAAACTGAAAGAGAAAAAGAAAAACTTTTACAAACTCTATTTGCTCTTGTTGTTGTAAACATGAAAAGCTAGCATTCAAGTTTCAGCAATTATTATGAACTAACCATACTCACAATAACACGTAGGTCTCACAATTACTCATATCAATAGCATAATCAGCTAGTGAGCCATAATAATAAAACTCGGATGACAACACTTTCTCAAAATAATCATAACATGATATAAAAAAATGGTATCTCGCTAGCCCTTTCTGAGACCACAAAACATAAATGCAGAGCACCTTTAAAGATTAAGGACTGACTAAACATTGTAATTCATGGTAAAAGAGATCCAGTCAAGTCATACCCAATATAAACCAATAATAATGAATGCAAACGACAGTGTGCTCTCCAGCGGCTGCTTTTTAATAAGAAGGGTGATGACTCAACATAAAAGTAAATAGATAGGCCCTTCGCAGAGGGAAGCAGGGATTTGTAGAGGTGCCAGAGCTCGGTTTTGAAATAGAGATAAATTATATTTTGAGCGGCATAATTTCATTGTCAATATAACAACTAAAAGACGACGATATCTTCCATGCTAAACAGATTATAGGCAGTTCCAAACAGAATGGTAAAGTTTATACTCCCCCTCCTCCACAAGCATCAATCCATGGCTTGCTCGAAACAACGAGTGCCTCCAACATTCAACGGGTCCCAAGGGGAGTTTTGTTTGCAGTTATTTTGATTTAGTTTGCATAAAGCATGTGACTGGGCATCTCGAATACCAGCCATTTTCTCGTGAATGAGGAGCGGAGTCCACTCCTCTTGAGAATAACCCGCCTAACACGGAAGATAAGGGCAGCTCTAGTTGACATATGAGCTAGTCGAGCATGCAAAACAGTTTATTTGAAGGTTTAGAGTTTGGCACATACAAATTTATTGGAACGGCAGGTAAATACCGCATATAGGTAGGTATAGTGGACTCATATGGAATAACTTTGGGGTTCAAGGAGTTTGGATGCACAAGCAGTATTCCCGCTTAGTACAAGTGAAGGCAAGCAAAAGACTGGGAAGCGACCAACTGAGAGAGCGACAACAGTAGTAAACATGCATTAAAATTAATTCACACCGAGTACAAGCATGAGTAGGATATAATCCACCATGACATAAATATCATGAAGGCTATGTTGATTGGATTCAACTACATGCGTGAACATGTGTCAAGTCGAGTCACTCAATGCATTTAAAGGAGGATACCACCCCATCATACCACATCATAATCATTCTAATAGCATGTTGGCATACAAGGTAAACCATTATAACTCATAGCTAATCAAGCATGGCATAAGAAACTATAATCTCTAAATGTCATTGCAAATATGTTTACTTCATAATAGCTGAATCAAGAACGATGAATCATCATATTTACAAAAACAAGAGAGGTCGAGTTCATATCAGCTTTTCTCTTCCCAATAAGTCCATCATATATCATCATTATTGCCTTTCACTTGCACGACCGAATGGTGTGTATAATAATAAGAGTGCACGTGCATTGGACTAAGCTGGAATCTGCAAGCATTCAACTCAAGAGAGAAGACAAGTAATTGTTGGGTAACGTTGCAGAAAATTAAAAAAAATTCTACGGTTTCACCAAGATCCATCTATGAGTTCATCTAAGCAACGAGTGAAAGAAGAGATGCATCTACATACCACTTTGTAGATCGCGTGCGGAAGCGTTCAAAAGAACGGGGTTGAGGTAGTCATTCTCGTCGTGATCCTATCACCGGAGATCCTAGCGCCGAACGGACGGCACCTCCACGTTCAACACACGTACGGTCAGCGTGACATCTCCTCCGTCTTGATCCAGCAAGGGGAAAGGATAGGTTGATGATGATCCAGCAGCACGACGGCGTGGTGGTGGATGCAGCAGAACTCCGGCAGGGCTTCGCCAAGCAACTGTGGGAGGAGGAAGAGGTGTAGCAGGGGGAGGGAGGCGCCAGGACTTCAGGGTGCGGCTGCCCCTCCCTACCCTCCCTTTATATAGGCACCCAGGGGGGGTGCCGGGCCCTGGAGATCTAATCTCCCAAGGGGGGCGGCGTCCAGGGGGTGGAGTGCCCCCCAAGGCAAGTGGGGCGCCCCCCACCCTAGGGTTTCAACCCTAGGCGCATGGGGTGGGCCTAGGGGGGCGCACCAGCCCACTATGGTCTGGTTCCCCTCCCCACTTCAGCCCATGGGGCCCTCCGAGATGGGTGGCCCCACCCGGTGGACCCCCGGGACACTTCCGGTGGTCCCGGTACAATACCGGGTGACCCCGAAACCTTCACGATGGCCGAAACAGCACTTCCTATATATAATTCTTTACCTCCAGACCATTCCAAAACTCCTCGTGACGTCCGGGATCTCATCCGGGACTCCGAACAACATTCGGTTTGCTGCATACTAATATTCATACAACCCTGGCGTCACCGAACCTTAAGTGTGTAGACCCTACGAGTTCGGGAGACATGCAGACATGACCGAGACGGCTCTCCGGTCAATAACCAACAGCGGGATCTGGATACCCATGTTGGCTCCCACATACTCCTCGATGATCTCATCAGATGAACCACGATGTCGAGGATTCAATCAACCCCGTATACAATTCCCTTTGTCAATCGGTACGTTACTTGCCCGAGACTCGATCGTCGGTATCCCAATACCTCGTTCAGTCTCGTTACCGGCAAGTCACTTTACTCGCACCGTAATGCATGATCCCGTGACCAAACACTTGGTCACTTTGAGCTCATTATGATGATGCATTACCGAGTGGGCCTAGAGATACCTCTCCTTCATACGGAGTGACAAATCCCAGTCTCGATCCGTGTCAACCCAACAGACACTTTCAGAGATACCTATAGTGCACCTATATAGTCACCCAGTTACGTTGTGACGTTTGGTACACCCAAAGCACTCCTACGGTGTCCGGGAGTTACACGATCTCATGGTCTAAGGAAAAGATACTTGACATTGGAAAAGCTCTAGCAAACGAACTACACGATCTTGTGCTATGCTTAGGATTGGGTCTTGTCCATCACATCATTCTCCTAATGATGTGATCCGTGACTAGAGGCTTACTAGGGACATATTATGGTCTATGTATTCACACGTGTATTACGATTTCCGGATAATACAGATATAGCATGAATAAAGACAATTATCATGAACAAGGAAATATAATAATAATCCTTGTATTATTGCCTCTAGGGCATATTTCCAACAGTCTCCCACTTGCACTAGAGTCAATAATCTAGTTACATTGTGATGAATCGCACACCCATAGATTTTTGGTGTTGATCATGTTTTTCTCGCGAGAGAGGTTTAGTCAACGGATCTGCGACATTCAGATCCGTATGTACTTTGCAAATATCTATGTCTCCATCTTGAACATTTTCACGGATGGAGTTGAAACGAGGCTTGATGTGCCTGGTCTTCTTGTGAAACCTGGGCTCCTTGGCAAGGGCAATAGCTCCAGTGTTGTCACAGAAGAGTTTGATCGGCCCCGACGCATTGGGTATGACTCCTAGGTCAGTGATGAACTCCTTCACCCAAATTGCTTCATGCGCTGCCTCCGAGGCTGCCACGTACTCCACTTCACATGTAGATCCCGCCACGATGCTCTGCTTGCAACTGCACCAGCTTACTGCTCCACCATTCAACATATACACGTATCTGGTTTGTGACTTAGATTCATCCAGATCTGTGTTGAAGCTAGCGTCGACGTAACCCTTTACGACGAGCTCTTCGTCACCTCCATAAACGAGAAACATGTCCTTTGTCCTTTTCAGGTACTTCAGGATATTCTTGACCGATATCCAGTGTTCCTTGCCGGGATTACTTTGGTACCTTCCTACCAAACTTACGGCAAGGTTTACATCAGGTCTGGTACACAGCATGCCATACATAATAGATCCTATGGCTGAGCATAGGGGGTGACACTCATCTCTTCTTTATCTTTTGACGTGGTCGGGCATTGAGCCGAGCTCAATCTCACACCTGGCAATACAGGCAAGAACCCTTTCTTGGACTGATCCATTTTGAACTTCTTCAAAATCTTATCAAGGTATGTGCTTTGCGAAAGACCTATGAGGCGTCTCGATCTATCCCTATAGATCTTGATGCCTAATATGTAAGCAGCTTCTCCAAGGTCCTTCATTGAAAAACACTTATTCAAGTAGGCCTTAATACTGTCCAAAAGTTCTATATCATTTCCCATTAAGAGTATGTCATCTACATATAATATGAGAAATGCTACAGAGCTCCCACTCACTTTCTTGTGAACGCAGGCTTCTCTATAAGTCTGCATAAACCCAAACGCTTTGATCATCTCATCAAAGCGAATGTTCCAACTCCGAGATGCTTGCACCAGCCCATAAATTGATCGCTGGAGCTTGCATACTTTGTTAGCATTCTTAGGGTCGACAAAACCTTCCAGCTGCATCATATACAGCTCTTCCTTAAGATGTCCGTTAAGGAATGCCGTTTTGACGTCCATCTGCCATATCTCATAATCATAGTATGTGGCAATTGCTAACATGATTCGGACGGACTTCAGCTTTGCTACGGGAGAGAATGTCTCATCGTAGTCAATCCCTTGAACTTGCCGATAACCCTTAGCGACAAGTCGAGCTTTATAGATGGTAACATTACCATCCGCGTCCGTCTTCTTCTTAAAGATCCATTTGTTTTCTATCGCTCGTCGATCATCGGGCAAGTCTGTCAAAGTCCATACTTTGTTTTCATACATGGATTCTATCTCGGATTTCATGGCTTCAAGCCATTTGTTGGAATCTGGGCCCGCCATCTCTTCTTCATAGTCCGAAGGTTCACCGTTGTCTAACAACATGATTTCCAGGACAGGGTTGCCGTACCACTCTGGTGCGGAACGTGTCGTTGTGGACCTACGAAGTTCCATAGCAACTTGATCCGAAGTACCTTGATCATCATCATTATTTTCCTCTCCAGTCGGTGTAGGCATCACATGAACATTTTCCTGAGCCGCACTACTTTCCTGTTCAAGAGGTAGTACTTCATCGAGTTCTACTTTCCTCCCACTTACTTCTTTCGAGAGAAACTCTTTTTCTAGAAAGGATCCGTTCTTGGCAACAAAGATCTTGCCCTCGGATCTTAAGTAGAAGGTATACCCAATGGTTTCTTTAGGGTATCCTATGAAGACGCATTTTTCCGATTTGGGTTCGAGCTTTTCAGGTTGAAGTTTCTTGACATAAGCATCGCATCCCCAAACTTTTAGAAACGACAGCTTAGGTTTCTTCCCAAACCACAATTCATACGGTGTCGTCTCAACGTATTTAGACGGTGCCCTATTTAAAGTGAATGTAGCTGTCTCTAGAGCGTATCCCCAAAATGATAGCGGTAAATCGGTAAGAGACATCATAGACCGCACCATATCCAATACAGTGCGATTACGACGTTCGGACACACCGTTACGCTGAGGTGTTCCAGGCGGCGTGAGTTGTGAAACGATTCGACATTTCCTTAAGTGTGTACCAAATTCGTGACTCAAATATTCTCCTCCACAATCTGATCATAGAAACTTTATCTTTCGGTCACGTTGATTCTCTACCTCATTCTGAAATTCCTTGAACTTTTCAAAGGTCTCAGACTTGTGTTTCATTAAGTAGACATACCCATATCTACTCAAGTCATCAGTGAGAGTGAGAACATAACGATATCCTCCACGAGCCTCAACGCTCATTAGACTGCACACATCGGTATGTATGATTTCCAATAAGTTGGTTGCTCGCTCCATTGTTCCGGAGAACGGAGTCTTGGTCATTTTGCCCATGAGGCATGGTTCGCATGTGTCAAACGATTCATAATTGAGAGACTCTAAAAGTCCATCAGCATGGAGCTTCTTCATGCGCTTGACACCAATGTGACCAAGGCGGCAGTGCCACAAGTATGTGGGACTATCGTTATCAACTTTACATCTTTTGGTATTCACACTATGAATATGTGTAATATTACGCTCGAGATTCATTAAGAATAAACCATTGACCATCGGGGCATGACCATAAAACATATCTCTCATATAAATAGAACAACCATTATTCTCGGATTTAAATGAGTAGCCATCTCGTATCAAACGAGATCCAGATACAATGTTCATGCTCAAACTTGGCACTAAATAACAATTATTAAGGTTTAAAACTAATCCCGTAGGTAAATGTAGAGGTAGCGTGCCGACGGCAATCACATCGACCTTGGAACCATTCCCGACACGCATCGTCACCTCGTCCTTCGCCAGTCTCCGCTTATTCCGCAGCTCCTGCTGTGAGTTACTAATATGAGCAACGGCACCGGTATCAAATACCCAAGAGTTACTACGAGTACTGGTAAGGTACACATCAATTACATGTATATCAAATATACCTTTGGTGTTGCCGGCCTTCTTGTCCGCTAAGTATTTGGGGCAGTTCCGCTTCCAGTGACCCTTCCCTTTGCAATAAAAGCACTCAGTCTCAGGCTTGGGTCCATTCTTTGACTTCTTCCCGGCAACTGGCTTACCGGGCGTGGCAACATCCTTGCCGTCTTTCTTGAAGTTCTTCTTGCCCTTGCCCTTCTTGAACTTAGTGGTTTTATTGACCATCAACAATTGATGTTCCTTCTTGATTTCTACCTCTACTGACTTCAGCATTGAAAATACTTCAGGAATGGTTTTCACCATCCCTTGCATATTATAGTTCATCACAAAGCTCTTGTAGCTTGGTGGGAGCGACTGAAGGATTCTGTCAATGACCGCCTCGTCCGGGAGGTTAATGTCCAGCTGGGACAGGCGGTTGTGCAACCCAGACATTTTGAGTATGTGCTCACTGACAGAACTATTTTCCTCCATCTTACAACTATAGAACTTGTCGGAGACTTCATATCTCTCGACCGGGGCATGAGCTTGGAAAACTAGTTTCAGCTCCTCGAACATCTCATATGCTCCGTGTTGCTCAAAACGCTTTTGGAGCCCCGGTTCTAAGCTGTAAAGCATGCCGCACTGAACGAGGGAGTAATCATCAGTGCGAGACTGCCAAGCGTTCATAACGTCTTGGTTCTCTGGGACGAGTGCATCACCTAGCGGTCCTTCTAGGACATATTGTTTCCTGGCAGCTATGAGGATGATCCTCAGGTTCCGGACCCAGTCCGTATAGTTGCTGCCATCAACTTTCAGCTTGGTTTTCTCTAGGAACGCGTTGAAGTTCATGTTGACATGAGCGGCGGCCATTTGATCTATAAGACATATTTGCAAAGGTTTTAGACTAAGTTCATGACAATTAAGTTCATCTAATCAAATTATTACAATGAACTCCCACTAAGATTAGACATCCCTCTAGTCATCTAAGTGTTACACGATCCGAGTCGACTAGGCCGTGTCCGATCATCACGTGAGACGGACTAGTCATCGTCGGTGAACATCTCCATGTTGATCGTATCTTCCATACGACTCGTGTTCGAACTTTCGGTCTCTGTGTTCCGAGGCCATGTCTGTACATGCTAGGCTCGTCAAGTTAACCCTGAGTGTTTTGCATGTGTAAAACTGTCTTACACCCGTTATATGTGAACGTAAGAATCTATCACACCCGATCATCATGTGGTGCTTCGAAACGACGAACTTTAGCAACGGTGCACAGTTAGGGGAGAACACTTCTTGAAATTGTTGTAAGGGATCATCTTATTTACTACCGTCGTTCTAAGTAAACAAGATGCATAAACATAATAAACATCACATGCAATTATATAGTAGTGACATGATATGGCCAATATCATATAGCTCCTTTGATCTCCATCTTCGGGGCTCCATGATCATCTTTGTCACCGGCATGACACCATGATCTCCATCATCGTGTCTTCATGAAGTTGTCACGCTAACGACTACTTCTACTTCTATGGCTAACGCGTTTAGCAATAAAGTAAAGTAATTTACATGGCATTCTTCAATGACACGCAGGTCATACAAAAAATAAAGACAACTCCTATGGCTCCTGCCGGTTGTCATACTCATCGACATGCAAGTCATGATTCCTATTACAAGAACATGATCTCATACATCACAATATATCATTCATCATTCATCACAACTTTTGGCCATATCACATCACATGACAATTGCTGCAAAAACAAGTTAGACGTCCTCTAATTGTTGTTGCATCTTTTACGTGGCTGCAATTGGGTTCTAGCAAGAACGTTTTCTTACCTACGAATAACCACAACGTGATTTTGTCAACTTCTATTTACCCTTCATAAGGACCCTTTTCGTCGAATCCGCTCCAACTAAAGTGGGAGAGACAGACACCCGCTAGCCACCTTATGCAACTAGTGCATGTCAGTCGGTGGAACCTGTCTCACGTAAGCATACGTGTAAGGTCGGTCCGGGCCGCTTCATCCCACAATACCGCTGAAGCAAGAAAAGACTAGTAGCGGCAAGCAAGTTGACAAGATCTACGCCCACAACAAAATTGTGTTCTACTCGTGCAATAGAGAACTACGCATAGACCTAGCTCATGATGCCACTGTTAGGTAACGTTGCAGAAAATTAAAAAAATTTCTACGGTTTCACCAAGATCCATCTATGAGTTCATCTAAGCAACGAGTGAAAGAAGAGATGCATCTACTGTCGGTGTACTAAAGTAGGGGTACCTTAGTACCCCGAACTTGTGCACGGGTAGTCGCAGCGTCCCGCGGCAAGGCTTGCCGGACGCCCGCCAAGACCCTTCGTCATTCCCATTTACTGCCATTCAAGAACAAAGTGTTAACTTTGAAGACAAGGCCCCGGCAAGAGGAGCTTGCCGGGAAGGACAAGACCCCGGCAAGAGGAGCTTGCCGGGAAGGGCAAGACCTCGGCAAGAGGAGCTTGCCGGGAAGGCCAACCAAGGCACTTCAGAAGACCTGCTGCGACGCACCGCGCGTCCCGGCAAGACCCGACGAGTGGCAAGCTTGCGGGTGCGACAAGGTAGATACCGCGGCAAGGCACTTGCCGCGGCGAAGCCACCACTCTGCGCCCACGCTCCAGCTCACCCGACGACGTGTCGCCACAGGATCATTCCTGGTGCACGTGGCGTGTAGCTGTGCAGCCTAGCGGTGCGAGGTGGCGAGCGAAGGTGACTAGGAGGCCATCGTGGCGATCGGTGGCGCCCCTAACGGTCGTTTCCTGCACTGTTGAAGCGACCAGACGGGCATTAAATGCTCTTGTCCCCTGCCGTCAGAGTTAGGTAGGGGGCACTATAGATAGTGGTTGTACCAACCCGCGTTTTTACCTTTTTACCCCTCTTTCTGCGTTGCCACCTGTCGGTGACCCCTTTGGACTATAAAAAGGAGGCCCATGCGCACGTAGAAGGGGTTCGGTTCGACTCATTTGAGACCACAGCATACCCACGCTCTCAAGCGAGAACAAATACAAACACAAAGTAGCAGTAGGAGTTTTATCTCTCCGGAGAGCTCCGAAGCTGGGTAAAATCCCCCGCGCGCGCCCGACCTCGATCTGCTCTTCGTGCGCCCTCCCGCTCCCTGCCAGACCAGAAGGGGCCCCTGCCCCATAGGTGCTCGTTCCCCACGACATCTTTGGCGCGCCAGGTAGGGGGCGTCGAGTTTGTGCGAACCTGATCCGGTCTCCACGCGCGCTACATCAACATCTTCATCGACATGCCACCGAAGAAGAAGGCTTCGGAGGTGGCCACTCCGTCCGCGACTATCCTACGGCCACCGGAGCAAACGGGCGGTGGGGTGGACGCCGGCGGAGGAGCGGGCGCCGACGGTGGGACTCACGTCGTCACCAGGTCCAAGGACAAGGCCCCGCAAGCTTCAGCGTCTGTACATCCACCGCACCCCTCCCAGGAGGGGCAAGATCGACAACGCCACAGGGCTCCTAGCACCGTGCTCGCGTTGGAACAAGGCCAAGCCGGCGGGTCGCGGGACGCTCCAGGCCAACATGCACGCCAACACGCTGGCACGAGCGCGGTACGGTCGCCTGGGCGAGATGCTGCTCCTTCTAACACTGTTAGAAGTTTGAGCATATCCCGCACCTCGCGTCGTTCGCCACCGCTGCCCAAGACTCTAGAGGAAGCGCTGGCACGAGCCCAGCTGCTTCTAGACTACCCTCCAGCACCGGACAAGATCGACGACTGGAGGATTACAATTCAGAGCCTCGTCGGCTTCGCCAACACCGACAAGCCCCGGCAACTGAGCACATCGAAGCCCCGGCAAGACGCTCAGGCGCAAGACGACGCCGACAAGACCGCTGGGGATGCCACTACCGCGCACTCTCCGCCCCGAAGGCCAAGATCGCCGACTCGCTGAGCCAACCTCGACACCGACTCCACTGCATCGTCGGACCCGCGAGCTCGCCGTGATCAACGCCAAGTTCTCCAAGAACGACGACATGAAGACGCTCGCACTCGCATCGAGCGTCGCAGAGAGGCGCGACGTCGGTCTGACCAGTGCGCTGGGCCCACTGTCGACATGCATGCGCCAGGGGAACCAGGCGACTTGCCGTACGGGGTAGGGTGCCCTGCGTTCACCCGTGAGCTGCGGCAAGTCCAGTGGCCCAGCACCAAGAACTTCAAGCCAGACGTACCCGAGAAGTACGATGGCAGGATACATCCGTCAGAGTTCCTCAACGTCTACACCATCGCGGTGCAGGCTGCCGGGGGGCGCCATGAGAAGATCCTCGCCAACTACTTCCCGCTGGTGCTCAAGCCCAACGTCAGATCTTGGCTCATGCACTTGCCGGACAACTCCATTTCTTCGTGGGCGGACCTGTGCCATTAGTTTGTCGGCGCCTTCACAAGCGGCCACAAGCCCCATGGCCAGGAAAGCGATCTTCATTTGCTCGCCCAGAAGGAAGGAGAATCCCTGCGCAAGTACATACAGAGATTCAGCCAGGTGCAGCGCAACATCCCAGACGTCCACCCTGCCGCGGTTATCAGCGCGTTCCATCAGAACATGCGTAACCGCAAGATGAGGGAGGAGATGGCAATGTGAAAGATCAGAGATGTCAGCGAGCTATATGCTCTGGCCGACAAGTGTGCACGTGCTGAAGAGGGGAGGAAACTCCCCGGAGAGAATGTAGGAGCAGAAGGATCTGACAGTGAGGACGCCCCTCCGGCAAAGAGGAACCGGAGGCAGAATAAAAGAAAGAGAAAGGCTAAGGATGTGCTAGTTGTTGAGCAGTCCGGCAACGGAGGCGGCTCTGACAAGGCCAAAGCTGGCGACTCCGGCGAGGCTGTGGTGGCCGCCGACAAGCAGGACGGCTCCGGCGAGCAGTACTGCAAGATCCATCGCACCAAGGGCCATGACCTCCAAGCCTGCAAGAAGGTTGAGCAGATGGCAGAGCTACAGAAGGCTGAATATGAGCGTCGCAACAAGGAGAAGGCCCGGGAAGGTGGCGGAGGATCCGGCAAGAAGCTTCTCGCCCGGGGAGGGCGCCGCGGCAAGGCCAAGCAGCGGCAAGGAGATAGACCTCCCCGTGGCCGCGACAAGGACGAAGAAGAAGATGAGGATGATGAGATGGATGAGGATGAGACCGACGACCAAGAGTTTCAGAAGGCGATGGAGGTTTTGTGCGTTGACGGCGGTGCTTCTCTGGACACCTCGCACCATCAAGTCAAACAGTGGGTGCGGGAGGTGAATGCAGCAGAACCATCAGTCGAATCGCGCAAGCCCCTGAAGTGGTCCAGCACGCCCATCGTCTTTGATGTTGAGGATCACCCTGATCGTATCACTGCGGTCGGGTGCTTGCCGATGTTGGTTTCACCAACCATCCGCAACCTCAAAGTCACAAAGATGTTGGTTGACGGCAGGGCCGGCCTAAATCTGATCTCTTCCGCGGTGCTCAACAAGCTCCAGATCCCCGACAGCGAGCTCAAAGAAACTGGTACTTTTCAAGGAATCAACCCGGGAAGGAGCAAGCCGAAGGGGAAGATCACACTGCCAGTGACGTTTGGCAGCGAGTTGAACTTCAGGACAGAGAGAGTCACATTTGACGTTGCTGATTTCCCATTGCCCTACAATGGGATACTCGGCCGTCCAGTGCTTGCCAAGTTCATGGCAGCCTCTCATTATGCTTATAGTGTGCTCAAGATGGCCGGTCCGATAAGTGCCATTTCTGTCCAAGGCGACAAGAAGGATGCACTTATCTGTACCGACAAGATCTACCGGGAAGCAGCAGCCGCAGCAGAGCGCAAACCACTTGCCGCTGAAGCTCCCGGGGGGAAGAAGAAGAAGACCAAGTCCGGCAAGAGTAGCTCTATTGCCCACTCCGGCAAGCGCACCTCTTCGGAGTGCTGCGCTACCGTCGAGGACGCACCATCGAGCTCCACCGGCAAGTGCAATAAGGCAAAGACAGCCGCACCAGAGACTAAGAAAGTGGCCGTCAAGGAGGACGGCACTGGTGGTACCTTCACCATCAGTGCCACGCTTGACCCTAAATAGGAAAGCGCACTCGTTGCTTTCCTGCGGGCGAATGTCGATGTGTTTGCATGGCAACCATCTGACATCCCCGGTGTTCCCAGGAAAGTAATTGAGCACCACCTTGCCGTCTGCCCTCACGCGGCCCGTCAAGCAGAGAGTCGGGAAACAAGCAATGGAGCGTCAAGAGTTCATTGCAGAAGAGATCAAGAAGTTGGGAGCAGCAGGCCTTGTCCGAGGAGTACTCCATCCAACGTGGTTAGCCAATCCAGTTGTCGTGCGCAAGGCGAACGGGAAGTGGAGGCTTTGTATTGACTTCACTGATGTTAATAAAGCTTGTCCCAAGGATCCATTTCCCTTGCCGCGCATTAACCAGATTGTCAACTCCACGGCAGGATGTGATATGCTTTCATTCCTTGATGCATACTCAGGATACCATCAGATCTTCATGGCAGAAGAGGATGAAGAAAAGACCGCATTCATTACTCCATGTGGCACGTACTGTTTTGTACAGATGCCCTTCGGACTAAAGAATGCTGGTTCAACATTTGCAAGAGTAGTCAGTCATGCTTTTGAGCCAGAGCTGCACAGAAATGTAGAAGCTTACATGGATGATATAGTGGTCAAGAGCAGAGACAGAGCAACTCTGATCCAAGATTTGGACGAGACTTTTGCAAATCTGTGCAAGATCAATCTCAAGTTGAATCCCGAGAAGTGCGTGTTTGGAGTCCCTTCCGGCAAGCTCCTCAGATTCTTTGTATCTCAGAGGGGGATTGAAGCCAATCCCGACAAGATCAAAGCCATTGAACAGATCGAAGCACCGAAGCGCGTCAAGGATGTGCGAAGACTTGCCGGCTGTGTTGCTGCTCTCAGTAGGTTCATCTCCAAGTTTGCTGAGCGCGCCTTGCCATTTTTCAAGATTTTGAAAAAGGCGGGTCCGATGAAATGGACTCCGGAAGCGGAGGTTGCGCTGCAGGACTTGAAGAGATAGCTATCCTCCACTCCAACACTTGTCGCACCTAAACCACAAGAGAAGTTGCTGCTATATCTGGCGGCAACCAATCAAGTGGTTAGTGCTGCGTTAGTAGCAGAGAGGGAGGCAGATGATGAGCCAGCAACCGCGGCGAGCGAGTCCAGCGACAAGCAGGGGGCTTCCCCGACAAGTTCTGGCTCCGGCAAGGATGGATCTGTGCAGTTGCCGGAAGAGAAAGTTGGTTACTGGCGACTACTTTCCGGAAGAGCTCCCCGAAGCCGCCGCCAAGAAGGTCCCCAGGATCAACGCAGAAAGTGCTGAGGAGCAGTCTGCTCCGACAAGCCCTAGGGTTTTTTTCGTTGAAGCAGACGCTCCCGACAAGCTGTGTCTCGACACGCTTGCCGGAGAGCATCACGCTCCGGCAAGATCCCAGATTCTTGCCGTAGAAGCGGATGTTCCCGCAGCAGTATTTGCGCCTTTAGTCCTCGTTGTCGGAGCTTGATAACGATGTGGACTAGGTGTCATTCAAAGAAGCATAGCCTTGCCGGAACGCAGAAGACAGAAAGGCTAAGTTGCCAAAGTTTGAGCACAGTTAGTTTTTAAAATTTTTAAGTTATACTCCTTGAATGACCGTGCCTTGTATGGAAAACCTGTGCGCGGAGGAATCAACTCGTGGCTAAGTTGCGCCCTTACTTTGTTTCGAGTCCGCTCAACAATAAAAGCGCGCTGCAACTAGCCCGACGAGGTTTCTTGCCGGAGGCAACACCGCCAGCAGGCTGCTGATGTTCCGCACTCAGCGCTCGCGGCAAGCGTGTTAGCGCCGGCAAGATCCCTAAAAGCGTAGGGTAAAGACATACAAGGAATGGAACTGAATAAAGGAGATAACATAGCCAGCATTGCCCAGGACAAAGTTATATTACGAAAGTAACTTGTTGCGGCACTGACTAAGTTGTTCTCATAACTAAAATAACAGCGACAAGGAAGGAGAAGAAGGGCGCGCCGGCACCTGGGCCTCGGCAAGCCAGTGTTGCTGGGGGCTGCAAGTACCAAGATTCATCCGCGGCAAGCCAGAGTTGCCGGGGGCTGTGATATCAGATAAGTCTTTCGTCCCTCATCATGCATCCTCTTATGGACTGGGGAATGCGAAACCGCGTTTCTTCCCGAAAACTGCCATGCCTTGTATGGAAAACCTGTGCGCGGAGGAACCAGCTCGTGGCTAAGTTGCGCCCTTACTTTGTTTCGAGTCCGCTCAACAATAAAAGCATGCTGCAACTAGCCCCGACGAGGTTTCTTGCCGGAGGCAACACCGCCAGCAGGCTGCTGATGTTCCGCACTCAGCGCTCGTGGCAAGCGTGTTGGCGCCGGCAAGTTCCCTAAAAGCGTAGGGTAAAGACATACAAGGGATGAGACGGGGAGGCGGCAGGGCCTGTTGCCAGGGGATGAAATGTCTGTCCGAGGGATACCAAGGATTAGCTCCTTGACGTGGGTTCAACCCGCAAGACAGAAAAAAAAACCCGGCAAGCATCCCCTTTTCATTAAAAAACATCCCACTCAGGTACAATCCATAGAGGATGAAAAACATGAAAGAGAGGATTACAAGTTTTAGATGCAGCTAAGGCCCGAAGGCTTACAAGTTAAAAAGATAAGATGCCCGTAATCCTTTCCTGTCTCTCTTTTCAGGAGGTAGGTCAAGGAGGCAAAAAGGGCAAAATAGGCGCCTAGGTGAGCTACGGGTGCCAGAAGACACAAAGAGAACATCCCGGGGGCCGTCCGAAGGCTGGATGGTGATGGCGGCGCCGGAAGCGGGGCTCGAAGACGGGGCGGCAGGACGTCAGCACACTGTCGAGGGCACTACGCCCTCGTACTCCGACTTGACGGCCTTGTCGCCAGCCCTCTTCCCCTTCCGCAGCTTCCCTACGCCAGCCGCCCAAGGAGACGACCCCGGGGAGTTCAAGGAGCCGGCGACACGGATGATGGGGTCGCCGGTGACGCACGAAGCGACGCCTGACGCCTAGTCGGGCCCGCCATTCCGCCGCCCGCTACCCTCATCGTCGCTGTCGCTCTCCTCCTCGTCACTCTCGCTCGAGGGGGAGTCTTCGCTGTCGGAGGAGCTGTCCACGCAGCACTTCGCCCGAGTGCCGGAGTCCCCGAAGACCTTGACGGAGAGGAGGTCGCCCTCCTTTAACTTAAAATGGAGGGTAAACCCCGCCGTCAGCCTGTGGATACGGGCGAACGTCTTCCACCCACGATCAAGATACATCACATTAGGGGCTGGGAATACAACGCGGACTCGCGTGCCGCTGATCCCACAGCCCCTCATGTGCAGCCTCAGCGTCTCGGGCGGATCCGACTCCATCGCGCTCGCAAACGGAGTTGGAAGCCGGAGGCGACGACGAGGCACCCGACGCAGCTTGACGAAGAACTCGCAAGGGCCGTCCCCTGTATGGACCGCCGCGGGGAGAAGAACCACCGTCGGAGGTGGAGATGGTGCGCCGCCCCGCCCGCCTCTTCCCCGAGCGCCTCGACCTCGTCCTCGACCTTGTCCACGACCTCGCCCGCTCCCTCTTCCCCTTACGGCTGGCTCTGCCACCACGAGCGCGGGATAGGGAGGGGCGCGCTGTCTGGCGGCGACCCTCGCCGCCACCGAAGAAGGGCCAGGGTTCCCTTCCTCCATGGCAAATGAGAGGAAGGGGAGCAGAAGCTGAAGAAGGAGGAGATGAGAGAGTGCGGGTTTCTGCGCTCCCCTCTTGCTCTTCTTAAAGGAGCGAGGTGGGGGCTCGGCCGCCCCGCTCAGCCAATCAAGGCACGAGAAGAGCAGAGAATCGGGGCCGACCCACTGCCCCCGCTCGCGACGGCCCAGTTTCCCACTTCCACGGCCCACGACCCCAAGCGCATGGGAGCCGCGTGGCGGGGATGCAAAACCGAGGCGACGGACGAGGTGACCTCGCCCCGCCCCGTGATCGCGGGGGGTGGACGCCTCGAAAATCGCGCACGCCACCCACACCTCCCACGACGCCGAGATTGACGCGTGCCGTTACGGGAGGACGCGGTGGATACGGAGTGGATCTGGTTTGGACCCAGGCCGCGCGTGCCCGTGCCCTGTTTTGGGCCTGGCCCAACAGCGCTCGGCACCGTGTATGGCCCAGGCCCGGGGGCTCCTGTCGGTGTACTAAAGTAGGGGTACCTTAGTACCTCGAACTTGTGCACGGGCAGTCGCAGCGTCCCGCGGCAAGGCTTGCCGGACGCCCGCCAAGACCCTTCGTCATTCCCATTTACTGCCATTCAAGAACAAAGTGTTAACTTTGAAGACAAGGCCCCGGCAAGAGGAGCTTGCCGGGAAGGACAAGACCCCGGCAAGAGGAGCTTGCCGGGAAGGGCAAGACCCCGGCAAGAGGAGCTTGCCGGGAAGGCCAACCAAGGCACTTCAGAAGACCTCTGCGACGCACCGCGCGTCCCAGCAAGACCCGACGAGCGGCAAGCTTGCGGGTGCTACAAGACAGATACCGCGGCAAGGCACTTGCCGCGGCGAAGCCACCACTCTGCGCCCACGCTCCAGCTCACCCGACGACGTGTCGCCACAGGATCATTCCTGGTGCACGTGGCGTGTAGCTGTGCAGCCTAGCGGTGCGAGGTGGCGAGCGAAGGTGACTAGGAGGCCATCGTGGCGATCGGTGGCGCCCCTAACGGTCGTTTCCTGCACTGTTGGAGCGACCAGACGGGCATTAAATGCTCTTGTCCCCTGCCGTCAGAGTTAGGTAGGGGGCACTGTAGATAGTGGTTGTACCAACCCGCGTTTTTACCTTTTTACCCCTCTTTCTGCGTTGCCACCTGTCGGTGACCCCTTTGGACTATAAAAAGGAGGCCCATGCGCACGTAGAAGGGGTTCGGTTTGACTCATTCGAGACCACAGCATACCCACGCTCTCAAGCAAGAACAAATACAAACACAAAGCAGCAGTAGGAGTTTTATCTCTCCGGAGAGCTCCGAAGCTGGGTAAAATCCCCCGCGCGCGCCCGACCTCGATCTGCTCTTCATTCGCCCTCCCGCTCCCTGCCGGACCAGAAGGGGCCCCTGCCCCATAGGTGCTCGTTCCCCACGACATCCACATACCACTTTGTAGATCGCGTGCGGAAGCGTTCAAAAGAACGGGGTTGAGGTAGTCGTTCTCGTCGTGATCCTATCACCGGAGATCCTAGCGCCGAACGGACGGCACCTCCGCGTTGAACACACGTACGGTCAACGTGACGTATCCTCCGTCTTGATCCAGCAAGGGGAAAGGAGAGGTTGATGATGATCCAGCAGCACGACGGCGTGGTGGTGGATGCAGCAGAACTCCGGCAGGGTTTCGCCAAGCAACTGTGGTAGGAGGAAGAGGTGTAGCAGGGGGAGGGAGGCGCCATGACTTCAGGGTGCGGCTGCCCCTCCCTCCCCTCCCTT
>NC_041381.1:74330446-74340416 GCF_002162155.2 Triticum dicoccoides
CGCCGGCCCCTGGAGATCTAATCTCCCAAGGGGGGCGGCGGCCAGGGGGGTGGAGTGCCCCCCAGGGCAAGTGGGGCGCCCCCCCACCCTAGGGTTTCAACCCTAGGCGCAGGGGGTGGGCCAAGGGGGGCCCACCAGCCCACTATGGGCTAGTTCCCCTCCCCACTTCAGCCTATGGGGCCCTCCGGGATGGGTGGCCACACCCGGTGGACCCCCGGGACACTTCCGGTGGTCCCGGTACAATACCGGGTGACCCCGAAACCTTCCCGATGGCCGAAACAGCACTTCCTATATATAATTCTTTACCTCTGGACCATTCCGAAACTCCTCGTGACGTCCGGGATCTCATCTGGGACTCCTAACAACATTCGGTTTGCTACATACTAATATTCATACAACCCTGGCGTCACCAAACCTTAAGTGTGTAGACCCTACGGGTTTGGGAGACATGCAGGCATGACCGAGACGGCTCTCCGGTCAATAACCAACAGCGGGATCTGGATACCCATGTTGGCTCCCACATACTCCTCGATGATCTCATTGGATGAACCACAATGTCGAGGATTCAATCAACCCCGTATACAATTCCCTTTGTCAATCGGTACGTTACTTGCCCAAGACTCGATCGCCGGTATCCCAATACCTCGTTCAGTCTCGTTACCGGCAAGTCACTTTACTTGTACCGTAATGCATGATCCCGTGACCAAACACTTGGTCACTTTGAGCTCATTATGATGATGCATTACCGAGTGGGCCCAGAGATACCTCTCCGTCATACGGAGTGACAAATCCTAGTCTCGATCCGTGTCAACCCAACAGACACTTTCAGAGATACCTGTAGTGCACCTTTATAGTCACCCAGTTACGTTGTGACGTTTGGTACACCCAAAGCACTCCTACGGTTTCCGGGAGTTACATGATCTCATGGTCTAAGGAAAAGATACTTGACATTGGAAAAGCTCTAGCAAACGAACTACACGATCTTGTGCTATGCTTTGGATTGGGTCTTGTCCATCACATCATTCTCCTAATGATGTGATCCCGCTATCAGCGACATCCAATGTCCATAGCCAGGAAACCATGACTATCTGTTGATCAACGAGCTAGTCAACTAGAGGCTTACTAGGGACATATTATGGTCTATGTGTTCACACATGTATTACGATTTCCGGATAATACAGTTATAGCATGAATAAAGACAATTATCATGAACAAGGAAATATAATAATAATCCTTTTATTATTGCCTCTAGGGCATATTTCCAACAATAATATGGGCTCTAAGTTAGATAAACAATAATGCATAAAAGAGCCACTAAGCATTTTCAATATGGTCTTCTCGACCCCCAAAGAAAGAAAAAGAAATAAAAAATATTTACACGGGAAAGCTCCCAACAAGTAAAAGAAGAATGGGAAATATTTTTGGGTTTTCTTTTTAATTCTACTACAAGCATGAAAAGTAAGCTAACTAATTTTTTTGATTTTTCTTAAAGTTTAACAAACACACAAGAAGAAAGCAGGAAAAAGAATTTTAAACTAGCATGGACATTACAATGAAAAAGTATGAGCACCGACATCTAGCAATGAGTGTGTGTGAACATGAATGTAATGTCGGTGGGAAATACGTACTCCCCGAAGCTTAGGCTTTTGGCCTAAGTTGGTCTATTGACAGGGATGGCCTGGCGGATATCCGTAGGTGAAGCTGGGGTCGTAGTGTGACGCAGCGGCTATCGCCGCCTGAGCTGTAGCATGGAGTCGAGCAGCCTCCACTCTCCTTTCGTACTCATCTGCCTCCTCTCTGGTAATAATATATCTTCCTCTCGCCTGAAAATCAAAGAAGTTAGGAGCAGGAAGAGCAACACGGACCACATGCCGTTTGTTAAAGATTAGTCGATACTGGTATGGTGGTCCAGTCCTCTCAATGAACTGGTGGGAAAACATAGAATCAAGATCTAAATAAGAAGAGGGTAACTCCATATCACCGTCATGAATGTCTACATCAAGAAAATTAGCTAAGCTGGTTGCATAAATTTCTCCAAAGAAATCTCCGCTATGCCTATTCTGATGCAACCTACGAGCTACAATGGCGCCCATAGGATAAGATTGGTCTCCTAACATAGCACTTCTGAGAATGCTGAGATCAGGGGCACACATGTGACATGCTTCATCCTTAGCAGTTATACATCTACCAATGAAGAGAGCAAAATAATGTATAGCAGGAAAGTGAATGCTCCCTATAGTGGCCTGCGTTATATCTCTAGATTCCCCCACAGTTATTCTAGCAAGAAAGTCTCTATATGCAGATTTAGGGGGATCCCTAATACTACCCCAAGATGGAAGTTTGCAAGCAGAAGTAAAATACTCTAAGTCCATGGTATAAGATTTGTCGTAAAGGTCAAACATGACTGAAGGAGAATTACGCGAAGATGAAAAATCAAACCTCCCCACAAATGAACTTGTGAGGTCATGATACTGTGGGCATTTATCAGCTTCAAAGTCCTCAAGATCGGCATTACGCAAATATGTGTAGAATTCTTCTTTAATTCCCACTTGATTCATAAAATTTTCTGATGGCCATTCACAAGGCCTCACAGGAGCGTCTCTTGGTGGTTCCTCGCCAGCATCACGTATTGCAAGCCTGGGACCTTGCTTCCTTGAAGGACCACCTTGGAACATCCTCCTAAGCATATTGTTTCCTCTAAAAAAATTCTGAAATTTTTAGTAACTTCAACTAAAAGTGAACCAACTTCAATAAAATTGATAGCAACAACTCCCACAAGTGCCTATAGCCTATATAAAGCATTGGAACTACTTGGAACCATATAAATTTGACATGCAAGCTCAAGAACATGGTCACCTATGCAGCACAAATTTGCAATGAATAAAACACTAGAACAAAAACTAATTGGACCAATGGAGGAGTCACATACCAAGGAACAATCTCCCCAAGCAGTTTTGCAAGAGGTGCTTTGAGCAAGGAGATCGAAAATCACAGCAACGGGGGCTGGAACTCGTGGTTGAGTTGGTTTTTCGTGTTTGTGTGAGACATAGGAAGAAGATGGGTGCAGGAATAAGTGGAGGAGGGCCACCATGGGCCCATGAGGCAGGGGGCGCGCCCAGGGGGGTAGGGCGCGCCCTCCACCCTCGTGGCCAGGTGGCAGCTCCACCCGTGGTAATTTTTTGCACAGTAAATTCTCAAATATTCCCGAAAAAAAACATATTAAATTGGCATGGCATTCTGAGGACTTTTATTTTCGGGATATTTTTATATTGCACGGATAAGTAAGGAAACAGACAGAAAAATATTATTTTACTTTATTTCTACTAAATAACAGAAAATATAAAGAGGGTACAGAAGGTTGTGCTTCTAGTTTCATCCATCTCGTGATCATCAAAATGAACCCACTAACAAGGTTGATCAAGTCTTGTTAACAAACTCATTCTGAATAATCACGGAACTGGAGAAATTTCGAATGACACTAAGTTACCTCAACGGGGATATGAAAATCCCCAACAATAAGAATACCATACTTTTTCTTGACAGTAGCGAGAGGAAATTCAAAACCTCCAAATATAATCGATGGGACTTTTCCAATAGAGTTGATACTATAAACTTGAGGTTGTTTCCTCGGAAAGTGTACCGTATGCTCATTGACATTAACATGAAAAGTGACATTGCCTTTTTTCCAATCAATAACAGCCCTTGCAGTATTAAGGAAAGGTCTTCCAAGAATAATAGACATACTATCATCCTCGGGAATATCAAGAATAACAAAGTCCGTTAAAATAGTAACATTTGCAACCACAACAGGCACATCCTCACAAATACCGACAGGTATAGCAGTTGATTTATCAGCCATTTGCAAAGATATTTCAGTAGGTGTGAACTTATTCAAGTCAAGTCTACGATATAAAGAGAGAGGCATAACACTGACACCGGCTCCAAGATCACATAAAGCCGTTTTAACATAATTTCTCTTAATGGAGCATGGTATAGTAGGTACTCCTGGATCTCCAAATTTCTTTGGTATTCCACCCTGAAAAGTATAATTAGCAAGCATGGTGGAAATTTCAGCTTCCGGTATCTTTCTTTTATTAGTAATAATATCCTTCATATACTTAGCATAAGGATTTGTTTTGAGCACATCAGTTAATCGCATACGCAAAAAGATGGGTCTAATCATTTTAGCAAAGCGCTCAAAATCCTCATCATCCTTTTTCTTGGATGGTTTCGGAGGAAAAGGCATGGGTTTCTGAACCCATGGTTCTCTTTCTTTACCATGTTTCCTAGCAACGAAGTCTCTTTTATCATAACGTTGATTCTTTGATTGTGGGTTATCAAGATCAACAGCAGGTTCAACTTCTACATCATTATCATTAGTAGGTTGAGCATCATCATGAACATTAACATTAACATTATCACTAGGTTCATGTTCATCACCTGATGTGTTTCAGCATCGGACATAGAGATATCATTTGGATTATCAGGTGGTTCAGCAATAGGTTCACTAGAAGTTTGCACAGTCCTATCATTTTTCTTGTTCTTCCTCTTAGAAGAACTAGGCATATCAATATTATTTCTCTGAGAATCTTGCTCGATTCTCTTAGGGTGGCCTTCAGGATACAAAGGTTCCTGAGTCATTCTACCAGTTCTAGTAGCCACTCTAACAGCATAATCATTTTTCTTACTATTCATTTCATCAAGCACTTCTTTCTAAGCTTTAAGTACTTGTTCTACTTGAGTGGTAACCATAGAAGCATGCTTGCTAACAAGTTTAAGTTCACCTCTAATATCAGCCATATAATCACTCAAGCGTTTAATCATAAAGGTATTCTGTTTTAATTGTCTACCAAAATAAGCATTAAAGTCATCTTGCTTAAACATAAAGTCATCAAACTCATCCAAGCATTGACTAGCAATTTTAGTAGGAGGGACTTCAGCTTTATCATATCTATAGAGAGAATTTACCTTTACTACCTGTGTCGGGATATCGGGAGGTTCTTCAGTAAATAAGTAATTGAGATCATATACTTCTTCAATAGGAGGTAAATTAAGACCATGTATTTCTTCAATAGGAGGTAAATTCTTAACATCTTCAGCTTTAATACCTTTTTATTTCATAGATTTCTTTGCCTCTTGCATATCTTCGGGACTGAGAAATAGAACACCTCTCTTCTTCGGAGTTGGTTTAGGAATAGGCTCAGTAATAGGCTCAGGAGCTGGCTCAGGAGTTGGCTCAGGAGTTGGCTCAGGAGGTGCCCAATTATTTTCATTTGCCAACATATTATTCAATAAAAATTTCAGCGTCGTCCGGTGTTCTTTCCCTGAAAAGAGAACCAGCACAACTATCCAGGTAATCTCTGGAAGCATCAGTTAGTCCATTATAAAATATATCAAATATTTCAGTTTTCTTAAGAGGATGATCAGGCAAAGCATTTAGTAACCTGAGAAGCCTCCCCCAAGCTTGTGGGAGACTCTCTTCTTCAATTTGCACAAAATTGTATATTTCCCTCAAAGCAGCTTGTTTTTTATGAGCAGGGAAATATTTAGCAGAGAAGTAATAAATCATATCCTGGGGACTTTGCACACAACCAGGATCAAGAGAATTAAACCATTTCTTAGCATCACCCTTTAATGAGAACGGAAATATTTTAAGTAAATAAAGGTGGCGCGATCTCCGATTATTAGTAAACAGGGCAGCTATATCATCTAACTTACGAAGATGTGCCACAACAGTTTCAGATTCATAGCCATAAAAAGGATCAGATTCAACCAAAGTAATTATATCTGGATCGACAGAAATATCATAATAATCATGATCAGGAACACAGATAGGTGAAGTAGCAAAAGCAGGGTCGGGTCTCATCCTACCTCTAAAAGATTCTTTACTCCACTTAATTAGCAACCTCTTACGTTCAAGACTATCCTGGCAAGCAAGAATAGCTTCAAAAGATTCAGCACTAAAAAGATAACCCTCAGGAATAGCAGGCATAGGCTCATCATCACTAACATCATCGTGTTCAGGTTCAATAATTTGCTGATCAAGAAATTCACCGAGTGGCACAGTAGTATCAAGCATAGAAGTAGTTTCATCATAAGTATCATGCATAGCAGAAGTGGCATCATCAATAACATGCGACATATTAGAATCCATAGCAGTAGTAGGTTTAGGTGTCGCAAACTTACTCATAACAGAAGGAGAATCTAGTGCAGAGCTAGATGGCAGTTCCTTACCTCCCCTCGTAGTTGAGAGCAAAATAGTAGTTCGATCATCTTTCAAGTTCTTCATAGTGTCCAGCAGATATAAATCCCAAGTGACTCAAAGAATAGAGCTATGCTGCCCGGCAACGGCGCCAGAAAAAGGTCTTGATAACCCACAAGTATAGGGGATCGCAACAGTTTTCGAGGGTAGAGTATTCAACCCAAATTTATTGATTCTACACAAGGGGAGCCAAAGAATATTCTCAAGTATTAGCAGCTGAGTTGTCAATTCAACCACACCCGGAAACTTAGTATCTGCAGCAAAGTGTTTAGTAGCAAAGTAATATGATAGTGGTGGTAACGGTAACAAAAGTAAAGACAGCAAAAGTAATGTTTTTGGTATTTTGTAGTGATTGTAACAGTAGCAACGGAAAAGTAAATAAGCGAGAACCAGTATATGGAAAACTCGTAGGCACCGGATTAGCGATGGATAATTATGCCGGATGTGGTTGATCATGTAACAGTCATAACATAAAGTGACACAGAACTAGGTCCAGTTCATCAATGTAATGTAGGCATGTATTCCGTATATAGTCATACGTGCTTATGGAAAAGAACTTGCATGCCATCTTTTGTCCTACCCTCCCGTGGCAGCGGGGTCCTATTGGAAACTAAGGGATATTAAGGCCTCCATTTAATAGAGAACCGGAACAAAGCATTAGCACATAGTGAATACATGAAGTCCTCAAACTATGGTCATCACCAGGAGTGGTCCCGATTATTGTCACTTCGGGGTTGCCGGATCATAACACATAGTTGGTGACTATAGACTTGCAAGATAGGATCTAGAACACACATATATTCATGAAAACATAATAGGTTCTGATCTGAAATCATGGCACTCGGGCCCTAGTGACAAGCATTAAGCATAGCAAAGTCATAGCAACATCAATCTCAGAACATAATGGATACTAGGGATCAAACCCTAACAAAACTAACTCGATTACATGATAAATCTCATCCAACCCATCACCGTCCAGCAAGCCTACGATGCAATTACTCACGCACGGCGGTGAGCATCATGAAATTGGTGATGGAGGATGGTTGATGATGACGACGGCGACGAATCCCCCTCTCCGGAGCCCCTAACGGACTCCAGATCAGCCCTCTCGAGAGAGATTAGGGCTTGGCGGTGGCTCCGTATCATAAAACACGATGAAACTCTCTCTCTAATTTTTACTCCCCGAAAGCCAATATATGGAGTTGGAGTTGGCGTCGGAGGGCCACCAGGGGGCCCACGAGGTAGGGGGGCGCGCCCAGGGGGGAGAGGCGCGCCCCCACCCTCGTGAACAGGGTGTGGGCCCCCTGGCCTTCATCTTTGGTGAGGATTTTTTATTATTTATTCTAAGATATTCCGTGGAGTTTCAGGTCATTCCGAGAACTTTTGTTTTCTGCACATAAAACAACACCATGGCAATTCTGCTGAAAACAACGTCAGTCCGGGTTAGTTCCATTCAAATCATACAAGTTAGAGTCCAAAACAAGGGCAAAAGTGTTTGGAAAAGTAGATACGACGGAGACGTATCATACATGGGAATGATACTCGGCGAAATGTTCAAATGAGGCATGCGGGAGGATGGACTCGACTGGAAGGCTACATGATCGATGGAGAAGAGGGTTGGAGAGGAATGAGAAATAAGCAAACGCCACATGATTACACTTGAACGGCTCAAATAAACAATAAGTTGTCTCACTTGGCCTACATAGTGAAAGGCCTAATGCGCAACGCGGAGCACTGACGCTCGAATATGGCCGGGAAAACAGGGAAACCGACATGTGGGGCACACCCGTTGGGACGACCTAGCGCAGACTAGTCCAATGGAGGAGCTGGCCCACGACCTCGTCGCCACCGACAACCGTTCATGTGGGTCGTTGGGGCCAACAATGGGGCGCAGCTCCAGCACCGCCTCTGGACACGGCAACCGCGGTGAGAGACACGCTCATATCATTGATAGCCACGGTGGGTTTCAGTGTGCCGAGGGTGGCGTTTGTGCTGTGGCACGACCAACGGTATGTTTGGTTTGTGCCCAAGGTTGCCCCATCAAAGCATTGGGTAGACAAAATTTTGGCTGAGGTATTGGTTGCCCATGATTTGGCCGACATTGGCAAGAAAAATGAACTAGAGTTGGTTAGAGTTCATTGGCATGCCAAAGAAATGGCAACCATCCAAACAAAGACCAATCTTTGGGTCATGACCAAAATTTTGGTAAGGTGCAGTTTGGCCACAATCCAAAGACACCCCAACACCCGGCTCGTCGAGGATGCACGGGGCGCCACGACGCTTCCGCGGAGTGGTGTAGCACGGCCAACTGCATCCTCTGGACCTGAGACCATGTCGGGTCGTCTTGCTTTTTCAATGACATGCGGGGATCACATTTGAGCAAAGGGCATCTCCAACGTTGCCACGACCGCAGCTGACTACCCTGGCACACCAAAGCCCTCGTCCCTTGCACCGTCGCGTGGTGCGTTCCCAGCCGGCGCCAGCTGCCCGCATTCATGTCGTCTGTTCGGATGTCGTCGTTAAGAGGCTCGGTGCCCGAGGAACCAACTCCAGCGACTTAATGACGCACCCGGACGCTTGGCCTCACCGGAATGCGCTACTTAAAGCGGCAGCGCCCAGCTAACCTCCACACCTTAGCACATCGTCCTCCTACCTGGCACCACATCCGCCATGACCGCAAGTGTGAACGCTCTGCGGGACTGCTTGTCTTTGGGGATGAAGCTCGAGGTCACCGCCCTCGCTCAAGTCGCCTCTCGCGACGCAATAGCGGCGTAGCCGGACGCGGACGCGACTGCACAAGCGGTGGCCATGCTGGCGGCCGACGACGGGAGCACCGTCATCCACGCGTCCTACTTGCCGCCGTCCAACGTCCGGCACCATCGAGGTCGGGGACTCCTTCAAGGATGAGTAGGGCATGGGAGGCGGCAGGGCATGGTGTGCCAACTGGCCGGTCCGTATCCCATGTTCTACTCTTCCTCGCCGGAGACCGCACCTTCACTTCACGGGTCTTGAACCCCGCCTCCGTACATAGAGATCGCAGATGGAGGACGTCGGTCGCCGCTGTAGAATAGGTTTAGGGTTGGGTTTCTTTTATTTTTCTGTCTTATAAAAGTTCAAAATGTAATGAAAATCTACCGTGTTTGCGTTAATCTCGGCTAGTGTATATGAACTTTCACAATAATATAAATATTTTAGGAGTACTAGCGTAACTAGCAAGATTCCCGTGCGTTGCACGGAAGATCAAGATCTTGTGGGAGAAAAGGATGAACGAGGGAAAGCCTCATCTGCAAATGTGGAGAGGAGTGCGGGTAAATTGTCATAGTTTCCTTCCTATCCGTTAGATATAGATCGGACGGCCTATATTGCAGGATGACAGGCACACCATCATCACCAACTCTGCTTTTTATTGAACCGAGACAAATCTAAAAAACCCAACTAAGCCAACCTCCCAGCGTATCACGCGGGAAAAGACCCGGCCACGCCATTTTAGTTGGGATTACCGGATTACTAGTAGTAGTATCGATGGATCGCGCGAAGCAACTTTTCTTTTGAGGGGGCGAACACCTAGTTTAAAAGGAAAAAAGGCGGTACACACACAGCACTCCTATCGCGGTCGCATTGCACCCCACACACGTTCGGTCCTGCACACGGCTCACGCAAATGGAACGCGCTTCGGCTTGCCTCTTCACTGACACGTGGGACTGCACT
>NC_041381.1:74340642-74385567 GCF_002162155.2 Triticum dicoccoides
CCCCGTCCCCCCTCCACTCCATTCGCTCCGCCAAAGCCGCCCTCCCCGCCGCGCCGATACGTCGGCACCGCGGTTCGTCGAGGGGACGCACGGCGATCCTCTCGCTCCCACAGTACACTCTCGTAGACTGTCGTCCTCTAGCCGCGCCGCCACCTCTGGCTACGTTCTTGTGGAGGCGCACGGCGGTCAGCGCCGCCACCGCTGGCGACGTTCATGTGGAGATGCATAGCGGTCAGCTTCTCCCACGGTACGCGCATTCTAGACTGAGGCCCCATTCATGTCGGTGTAGCGCCGAATGTTAGCTGATAGATAATGTTAATCTCACTGTTTGCCAAAGTAGTTTACTGTCAATATGCTCTGATTAAGAAGCTTCCTTGCCCTGTTCTGCACTCAATCTGCTTAGCTGAGATGGCATGCCCAGGCCGATTAGTTGCTAAAATATCCTGCCATATATTTATTGTGACGTAGATTGCCATGGTCTAGTAGCCAATCTGTTAGGTGAAATAGCTCTACACCGTTTTATACTCGATCTTTGTTGCTGCGATGGCCTTCGATAGTTCGATGGCTGTGTGCTCGGCCTCATTGACTGTTGAAACAACTTGCCATAATTTAGCACCCAAATCTGTTTGCTGAATTAGCTTTACATATATTTCGTTACTTAGATCTGCTCGTCCAAATATCTTGCCATAGCTTTAGACATCGACCTAGGTATTTTTTTCTGGACTTCATAGAAAAGCATATATGTTTTTCCTGTAATATCTAGTAGAGAACTAATTTGTATGTCTAACAGATGGACATGACTTGGATAACTTCTGCTCAAAGATTCTCCACTGCATATGTCGAGGGGGTTGAAAACTTCATGAACTTTATTAGCGCTGAGTACGGTGGTCCGAAATCAGATGTGCTCTGCCCGTGTAGCAGTTGTATGAATTCAGTTACAAGACCCCAGTCAACTTGTATGGGATGTCGGTCACATATACTAGGTGGGTTCATCATGGTGAAGCTGTGAATGTCAATGTTATTGACTACGTGGAAGCAGCAGATCACCATCTTGATCTGCCTGATGCTCAGGTGGAAGAGGAGGAGGAGGTGGTGGTGGCGGAGCCAGTGAGTTTGACCAACATTGAAACAATGCTACGAAATTCTCGTGCATTCCGTGAACTTTCACCTGCAAAAGAAAAACGGTGGGCACACATGTTGGAACAATGCAACGTTGCTGTCACCCAAGGAAATAAGCTGTCAGTATTCTCAGCTATGGTCACCTTTCTTCAGGTGAAGACATCTGAGCGGATAACCAGCAAATCATTCGATGCGATGTTGGCTGCTGTCGGTGTCAAAACCGGCGGATCTCGGGTAGGGGGTCCCGAACTGTGCGTCTAGGCGGATGGTAACATGAGACAAGGGACACGATGTTTTTACCCAGGTGCGGGCCCTCTCGGTGGAGGTAAAACCCTACTCCTGCTTGATTAATATTGATGATATGGGTAGTACAAGAGTAGATCTACCACGAGATCAGAGAGGCTAAACCCTAGAAGCTAGCCTATGGTATGATTGTTGTTCGTCCTACGGACTAAAACCCTCCGGTTTATATAAACACCGGAGAGGGCTAGTGTCGGGGATATACCCCGCGGTGTAACCCGGCCGGACTTGGCGACTCACTAATGACCCGCCCTGGCTGGACGACACACTAAGTGACCCGCCCGATCCTGGCGACTTATGGGTGACCTGGCAAGCGAATCAGAGGAGCGACAAGACCCGGGGGCCCGGGAGGCTCAAGGCCCAGAAGGCCGGCTTATGTTATGGTAGGCCGGCTTAAGAGGAAAGGCATGAGGAATATCTTCCTTACAAGGAATCAAGACCCGGACTTGTATCCGGCTTGTAGTAGAAGATAGGCTAGTCCTAATCCTATTTGAACTCCACATGTAACCCGCCCCTCTAACTTATATAAGGAGGGGCAGGGCACCCCAAAGAGGGACAAGTAACAAGAAACAATATCTAGGGCTAGACACAAAGGGGGAGCCAGCTTATGCGGAGACTCTCGATGGGCATAATGAGACCCAGCCTCAAACAGCATGTAGGGCTATTCCGGATGATGTTTCCCGGGGCCCGAAGCTGTCGAAATCCTTGTCTTGCGTATCGTGTCTCTCATCCCGATCAACCCCTCTCAAGCTACCACATAGATGCGCTGGCCTCGCGACTAAGTCCTCACACTAAGGACATCTGCCGTGACAAATCCACGACAGCTAGGGTTACACAGAGTCGGTTACAATGGTAGGAGATCTACATATCCGTATCACCAAGCTTGCCTTCCACGCCAAGGAAAGTTCCATCTGAACACGGGACGGAGTCTTCAATCTTGTATCTTCATAGTCTTGGAGTCCGGCCAAAGATGATAGTTCGGCTATCCGGACACCCCCTAGTCCAGGACTCCCTCAATAGCCCCTGAACCAGGCTTCAATGATGATGAGTCCGGCGCGCATATTGTCTTCGACATTGAAAGGCGGGTTCCTCCTCCGAATGCTTCATAGAAGATTTTGAACACCAGGATAGTGTCTGGCTCTACAAAATAAGTTCCACATACCACCGTAGAGAGAATAATATTTACACAAGTTCAATCTACTGACGTATTTCGTGGCGTGACATCACACCACGGCCAAGCCTTTATTCGAATTCTTTTTATTGTTCCACCTCACTGTGTTTAGCGAAGCGGTTTCCCTGGCACGTCTTGTCAAAGCAGAGATCATGTCCCCTTATTCCGGGATTCTCATCAATGCAGGCGTGGGTAACCCTATCGCGCCATTGATTGCGGCACTTGGGAGATAAGCGAGTTTTACAAGGCTGGTGGGGACGCATAGTTTCGTCCGCCCATATATAAGGGCATAAGGATCCACCTTTTTACCTACGCCTTCTTCCTCCTTTGCTTATCCATCTCCGCGCACTCGAGCTCCAGCGCCCAAGTCCACACATCTCGCCTCAACCTTCTCCAGCCATGTCCGGAGAGGGAGGCAAGTGGATGGCCTCCTCCGTCACGGAGGGGCACATCAAGAGACTGCGAAAGGCCGGATACTTGTTTAGCGATATCGCGCATCGGCTCCCCGACAAGGGGCAACTCATCCCCACCCCTGGGCCCCATGAGAGGGTGGTGTTCCTCACCCACTTCCTCCGTGGACTAGGTTTTCCACTTCACCCATTTGTCCGGGGGCTCATGTTCTACTATGGCCTGAATTTCCATGATCTGGCCCCGAATTTCATCCTCAACATCTCGGCGTTCATCGTCGTGTGCGAGGCCTTCCTCTGCATCCAGCCCCACTTCGGCTTATGGCTGAAGACCTTCAATGTCAAGCCGAAGGTAGTGGGAGGCCGCCAAGCGGAGTGTGGAGGTGCCATGGTGGGCAAGATGCCCAATGTCCTATGGCTCGAGGGTTCCTTTGTGGAGACCATAAAGGGGTGGCAATCGGGGTTGTTCTACATCACTGAGCCACATGACCCTAAATGGGCAGCGGCCCCCGAATTCAAATCTGGCATCCCCACGCGGCTCACCTCCTGGAAAGAGAAGGGCCTATCATGGGGTGATTCGGAGGAGCTGACCGGACTCCAATCCTGCGTCCAAACCTTGGTAAACAAGAAGCTCAAGCTTGTCAACGTAATCCAGGTCATGCTCTTCCGCCGGATCCTCCCGTGCCAGAAACGAGCCTTTAATTTGTGGGAGTTTGATCCAGCACAGCACCCAACCTTAAGCAGGCTCTTCGACACTACGTACGAAGACGCCTAGAAGGTGCTGTTCAAGGGCGCCGAGGCTCCCGTATCCGCTATCGAAGATCGCGGATTCAGCTCGCAGCGTCCAGCCGGCGAGGTAAGTCATTTTACCCTTTAAGGGACAATTGTTTTTCATAGTTTGACTCTATGCGGGATTTAAACTCCCTTACCTTTGACAGGCCTGGCAAAAGACGTCCGGGCAGGTTAACTGTCCGGCTCCCTTGCCAGAAGACCCAGCAGACGCCCAATTAACGGGGCTGCTGGCTCCGGCGCCTTACGTGGTGCCGGAGAATAAGTCCAAGAAGAAGGCCACGGGAACTCGGAGGAGTTCCTGGCGCCAGGTGTTATCCGGACTCATTGTCCGATGACTCCGAGGCGGACTCCTCCCGCGAAGACGAGGAGGAGAAAAAAGAAGCCTCTCCCCCAGCGGGAGGAGAGAAGAAAAGGAAGCCTTCCCCAATGGGGGAGGCCGAAGGGTCCAAGAAGGGAAGAACGCTCCCCCCGGACTACTCCACCAACGCCAATGACGATGAAGAGGAGTGGCCACCAAGGACTAAGCCCCTGGCAACACCGTAAGTGTCCGGACCCCAGAATAATTCAAGGCATTTCGTTTGTCGCATAGAATCTCATAACGCCGAATACAACCCTGAAGCCCGCCCAAGGACGGGCTCGATGTCTCAACGAGTGGCTCCCTGGCTCCGTCGGACGTGAATAGTACTTCACTTTCGGCCGCCTCCTCTACTCGCGCTGCTGATGATGCCGAGGTGGAGTCCCAAAAGGGGCCCGGCTAGGAGGAGGAGGAGGTCCCGGAGGTGCCGCAAGGCAACCTCCCGGACTTTGGGCACGAGGGGGATCAACCCCCAAAGGGTTCTGAGTTCGGCTCTGGGCCGGACCCTGCACCGGAACCCTTAGTGGTTTCGGAGTCCGGCAGGCGGCCCCTTCGTAAGAAGGGCGAGACTGCGACGCCGGTGACCTCCATCCAACCGGAGGAGCCGGATAATTTGCTGGAGGCGCTCAACGGCACCTCCATCGACGAGGAGCACCGCACTGTTATGCATGGGGTGATTCAGAAAGTTTGGTCCGCCAAGAGCAGGCTGACTGAAGCCTGCACCAGCCTTCTAACAGGCTTTGAGGTAAGTTTTTAAGACGTGTAAGAATAGTACCACACAGGCAGTAGCCCCTGATGCTCAGTTTGGTGTTCGGAAAGAAAAGACGAACTGAGGATCTAAAAAGATATACGCAGGAGTCTAACATAAGCATGTCAATATGGGAATGCAGGCTGCGCTGCTGACCTCTACCGCACTGACTGCGAAGGTCAATGCATTGAAGCAGAGCCTCGAGCGATCCGAGAACGAGCTCGGCCATGCCAAGAAGAATCTCGAGGACAAGGAAGGTAAGTAATACCTTATAGAAAAGGATTTTGTTGCAAAAAATGACAGGAATAACGTGAGTATTGCAGGGGCCACGAACGAGGTGGCGACCCTGAAGGAAGCGGTGTCCGAGGCCGAACGCAATGCGGCCGCGGAACGCACCGAGAGAGAGAAGCAGGAGGCGCGGGTGGCGGAGGTGCGGCAAGAGCTCCAGGCTCTCGTGGAAAAACACGAGAGTTTGGAGCGTGACTCGAAGACTCGAGAGTCCAAGCTCGCCTCGGCTCTTGAGAGTGCCAAAGCCGCCAAGGCCGAAGCACAAAAAGCCCTCCAGGAAATTGAGGCGATAAAGAAGATAGCAGATCTGCCCCGCAGTGTGTCCGATGCTGCCGCATTCTACCGAGCCGAGGAAGGGAGCTCGACGGAGAAGGTATTCTGGTCTCAGTATGCTGAGGCTAGACATCCGGTTCCCCTGAGCGACCAGCTGAAGCAGCTGGTCGAGCTCCACAAGGTGGCCGAACAGGCCATGAAGGGCCTCATAGTTCGGCTGTGGCCTAAAGAAGCCATGCCTGGGAGCTACTTCGGTCTGGTGCGGCGGCTGGTGGATGCCTGTCCATGGGTTGAAGTCATCAAGCACTCCGTCTGCATTGAAGGTGCCCGTTGGGCCCTTGCCCGCGCTAAAGTGCACTGGGGCAGGATGGACGCCCAGAAGCTTGTGACGGACGCGCCACCGCTGGGCAAGGAGTATCGCACGCCCGAGATGTACTATAAGGGTGTCCTGAAGGGTGCCCACCTTATAGCGGGTGAATGCTCCAAAGATGTAATTTTTGTGTAGACTCGCATTTTGTTATCCTGTGCGCTAAGCAACGCTTGTTAATTTAAAATATTACCTTCTGTGCGGACGTTTATCAAATTTGAGAGATGGCAAGTCATTGGCTTCAGCCCCCATGCCACGAGTGCTGGGGTGTTCGGGATAAACTTGAGCGCTCTTGTTCCCATTTTTGGGTCGTTCGAGGGAGGCGCTCAACACAATGAACGAGGCAACGGACTTATAATGCTTGAACACTCCCACTTAGCCATAGAATTCTATAATTTTAAATTTTGGCGAAGCCCCTAGTGTTCGGAAGACCGAATTCGGGGCGCTATCCACGCTTGGGCCGGACAAAGCCGGCTCCTCGCTCTAAGCGGCATAAGTCTTTAGGGACTCGAAAAAACCTCTCGAACAGTGACCGGCTCTCGCCCTATCATGACGGTCAGTTTTAGCTTTCTCCACTGAGGTGCTCAACCTAGCTCAACTGGGGCACAATCGCAGTTGTTCTCTGTAGGACCTTGAGAAGAGGTGTCTAGAGGGGGGGGGGTGATTAGACACTAAGTACCAAAGTTGCAGTTTTTAAGATTCTTTAAAGTTTAAGTGGAGTTTAGGCACAATTTCAACATTCACAATACATATCAAGCAAGCATGCGAAGAGTATATGGGCAGCGAAAAGTAAAGCATGCAACTTGCGAGAAAGTATAGGGAATGGTTTGGAGGATTCAAACGCAATTGGAGACACGGATGTTTTTGGCATGGTTCCGATAGGTGGTGCTATCGTACATCCACGTTGATGGAGACTTCAACCCACGAAGGGTAACGGCTGCGCGAGTCCACGGAGGGCTCCACCCAAGAAGGGTCCACGAAGAAGCAACCTTGTCTATCCCACCATGGTCGTCGCCCACGAAGGACTTGCCTCACTAGTGGTAGATCTTCACGAAGTAGGCGATCTCCTTGCCCTTACAAACTCCTTGGTTCAACTCCACAATCTTGTCGGAGGCTCCCAAGTGACACCTAGCCAATCTAGGAGACACCACTCTCCAAGAAGTAACAAACAGTGCGTTGATGATGAACTCCTTGCTCTTGTGCTTCAAATGATAGTCTCCCCAACACTCAACTCTCTCTCAATGGGTTTGGATCTGGTGGAAAGAAGATTGGAGTGGAAAGCAACTTGGGGAAGGCTAGAGATCAAGATTCATATGGTAGGAATAGAATATCTTGGCCTCAACACATGAGTAGGTAGTTCTCTCTCAGAAAATGTATGCTGGAAGTGTAGGTTCATTCTGATGGCTCTCTCCACGAATGAAGAGGAGGTGGAGGGGTATATATAGCCTCCACACAAAATCTAACCGTTACACACAATTTACCAAACTCGGTGGGACCAAATTGTTAAACTCGGTCGGACCGATTTAGTAAACCTAGTGACCGTTAGTGATTTTCGGTGGGACCGAAATGCAACTCGGTGAGACCGATTCGATTAGGGTTAGGGCATAACGTAATCTCGGTAAGACCGATTACACAAACTCGGTGAGACCAATTTGGTAATAAGCTTTCCAAAGAGTTGGTCAGGCAAACTCGGTGGGACCAATTACTCAAACTTGGTGAGACCGATTTTGGAGTTTTCCATAGAGTTTGCATTGTAATCTCGGTAGTACCAATTTCTCAAACTCGGTGACACCGATTTTGATAATGGACATACACACAGAGATTACAATCCCATCTCGGTGAGACCGAGATCCCTATCGGTAAGACCGATTTTCTTAGGGTTTGTGGCAGTGGCTATGACTTATGGAATCGGTGGCGCCGGATAGGAAGTTTCGGTGTGACCGATTTTGGCTTTGGCTTTAGGTCATTTGTGGAAGTGGGAAAGTAGCTGAGGGTTTTGGAGCATATCACAAAGCACATGAAGAAAGAGGCTCATTAAGCAACACCTCATCCTCCTTGATAGTTTTGGCTTTTCCTATAGACTCAATGTGATCTTGGACCACTAAAATGTAAAATGAAGAGTCTTCATCTTGAAGCTTGAGCCAATCCTTTATCCTTAGCATCTTGAAGGAGTTCCCACATCCTTTAGTCCATGCCACTCCATTGTTGAACTTATCTGAAACATACTAGATAAAAGTGTTAGTCCAACAAGAGATATGTTGACATTAATTACCAAAACCACCTAGGGAGCACTTGTGCTTCCAATCTCCCCCTTTTTGGTAATTGATGGCAACATAAGTCAAAGCTTTAGATAAAGATACAAGAAAGACATGTAGCAAACATAGGCTCCCCTTACATGTATGCAATCATGTGAATATGGAATATAGAAGCATGTGAGAGCATAAACATGATAGAGCAGGCAATGTGTTACATGTATCTTGGCCATATGCATCAGAGCAAAGAATGTTGAAGAAAATACCTTCATGCTCATAAGTCCTTCTTGCAAACAATATGTACATTAGCAAGAATTCCTCATACACATGATTGTGATGCATATGCTTACCTTGTAGTCTTGAGTTGTCTTAGGATGAAATGAACCCGTGTAAACAAGGTTACATAACACAAATACATCCACTAGCCAGAGCAAACAGAGGAAACAACAAGAATACCAAGACTGGGATGACATGCAGAGAGTGAGTACTAGGTACCACATTGAATTAGACATGTCCCCAAGAGTAAAGATATGCAATGAATTTAAATGATCTCTTTCCCTTAGATGTCTTGCTCCCCGTGAATCTAACATGGGATACTGGGAGAAGATAGGGAACAGAGAATCAGAGCTGAAAGACAATAGACCTGAAAGATATGAATGATGATCAGAGCTAATGTTTAGAGCTAATGTATGCTAATGCAAGTAAGCACAATAGATCATATGAATATGTCTCTCCCCTCAAGAAGACATGTGGACATCTCTCCTCTTGAACACCAAGCATCTGGGAGCCTTGAGAAATACTTTCTACTTAAGTATCCTCTCCCCCTGGAGATCTCTCTCTTCTTTTGAGGGTCTCTCCCCCTAGAAGGTCTCTCTCCCCCCCTTAAGAAGGAAGGTGATAAGCTTTGATGCTCTCTCTAAATGATAAACTTTGATGTTCTCTCTCTCCCCCTTTGACATCAATTTCCAAGAAGGGTCTTCTGGAATCTGTCGAATGGGTTTGGTCCTTGAGACGCAGAACAAAGCAATGGTAAAAAATGTGATGCTTGCAGAGGACAAGATTCATTGAGTGGAGCTGGATGAGAAGAAATACAGAATTATGTGGCAAACTGTTTTTCCTGTTATGAAGTCGGTGGCACCAAATGAGTTGCTTCGGTTGGACCGAAAGGATTCGGTTGGGCTGAAAATAACAAATCGGTGAAACCGAGTTTATTGCTGAGAAAACACTTGTGACCTCAGCTCACTTAGACTAGTAAGATCTCACAAGGATTTGCAAGGAATTTACTGAAAGATGTGCAATGAATTGGAATGCAGAAAATGCAGAACAAACAGAAAGAAAGAAATCTAGATGAAGTTTTTTTTTAAAAATGAATATGCATGAGACAAATGCAAAAAAACAGAAAAGAACACAAAAGAACTTCATCTAGAGATGGTCAGCGACGAAGTCACCTATGTTAGAGTATATTGACTTAGGAGTCAAGTGAGATCACTTGATCATAGGTCATACTCATCGTTTAAGCTCAAATGGGGTTGCCATTTTCCGTTTAAGCATCTTGATCTATTCACATCTTGTCGAGTTGCTTTAGCTCATGACTTGGAGTAAGCTTCTCTAAGATGGAACAACATACCTTGGTTGGTGCTGTAGTCCATGTAGTTGAACTTGTGTGGGTTGCTCAAGGTTGATGAAGCTCATCAAGAGTTTGGAGCACCACTTGGAATTTGAGTCCATCTACCTACATGGGTTAGTTCTTGCAAGGAAGAGCACTTGTGTATCCAAGAATGACAATCATGAAGCTCAACATAGAATTTGTCAAAGGATATATTTAAATGGTTTCGTGCTTCCTTGTCTTCAACCACCATAGTGTAGAGACTTGGTGATGTAGAGATTGCTCAAGATATGAGTGGATTACAATCTCATGGAATTTGATTCCACCAAGTACCTACATGAGTTAGGTGACATGCAAGATACAAATATATCCAAGACATATGATTTTCATCGTAAGAGAAATATCAAGGATTAGTCATAAGCTCATGTCTTGCATGTATCCAATGGAGTTTCTACTCCAAGTTTGAAGAATCAATGATGTTCAATTCTCCTCTTAACCTGCAAAACACTTTCTCATCAAGAGGTTTAGTGAATATATCCGCTAGTTGCTTTTCGGTGCGAACATGCTTAAGATCAATGTCACCCTTAGCAACATGATCTCGAATGAAATGATGTCGAACTTCAATATGCTTAGTTCGAGAATGTTGCACAGGATTATGACCAATGTTAATAGCACTTTCATTGTCACAAAGCAATGGAACATGTCTCACATATATCCCATAATCTTTAAGAGTTTGGGTCATCCAAAGTAATTGAGCACAACATGAACCAGCGGCAATATATTCAGCTTCGGCAGTGGACAAGGATACCGAGTTTTGTTCCTTGGAGGACCAAGACACAAGAGATCTACCAAGAAATTGACAAGTACCCGAAGTGGACTTTCTATCAACCTTGTCTCCGGCATAGTCCGAGTCGGAATAGCCAACAAGATCGAAAGAGGCCCTCTTAGGATACCAAATGCCAAAATTTGGTGTATGAATTAAGTATCTCACTATCCTTTTCACGGCCTTAAGATGACATTCCTTAGGAGCAGCTTGATATCGTGCACACATGCACACACTTAGCATGATATCGGGACGTGAAGCACATAGATATAACAATGAACCGATCATAGAGCGATAAACCTTTTGATCAACCGGTTCACCATCTTTGGTCAAGTCATTATGTCCACTAGTAGGCATGGGTGTAGACATACCTTTTCATTCTTGCATATTGAACTTCTTGAACAAGTCCTTGGTATACTTCGTTTGAGAAACAAAGGTACCTTCCTTAGTTTGCTTGATTTGCAGCCCAAGGAAGAATTTGAGTTCACACATCATGGACATCTCAAACTTCTGCGACATTAGCTTTCCAAACTTTTCACTAAAATGAGGTTTAGTTGAACCAAATATGATATCATCAACATAGATTTGGCATACAAATAGTTCTCCATTAACCCTTTTAGTAAAAAGAGTAGAATCAATTTTCCCAATTTCAAAGCCTTTTTCAATAAGGAACTTGGTCAAGCATTTATACCACGCTCTAGGAGCTTGTTTAAGACCATAAAGAGCTTTGTGAAGTTTGTAAACATGATTGGGTTTCTTAGGATTGACAAACCCGGGAGGTTGCTTAACATAAACTTCCTCCTCTACTTCACCGTTTAGAAAGGCACTTTTAATGTCCATTTGGTACAAGGTGATATCATGATGATTAGCATAGGCAAGTAAGATGCGAATGGACTCAAGTCTAGCAATGGGAGCGTAAGTCTCACCATAGTCCACACCTTCGACTTGTGTGTAGCCTTGGGCAACGAGACGTGCTTTGTTGCGAACTACTTGTCCATCTTCATCTTGCTTGTTGCGAAACACCCATTTGGTACCGATGACATTGTGGTTGTTGTCGGGCTTCTCAACCAATGTCGAAACTTGATTCCTCTCAAAGTTATATAGCTCTTCATGCATAGAATTTGTCCAATCCGGATCTTCCAATGCTTCTTCGACCTTCATAGGTTCAATGCTAGAGATGAAAGAATAGTTTTCACAAAAGTTAGCTAAACGAGTTTTAGAGTGAGTGATTCTCCCGGTTTGAATGTCATTGTAGATTTGCTCGATGGGATGATCTTTAGCAACTCTTGCTCGAACTCGTGAAAGCTTTTGCTTGGGTCTTTGTTGAACATCTTCTTCATCTTGTTCTTCTTCTTCTTGGCCTTCTTCATTGTTGGCATTGTCATTCTCTTGTCGCGGTGGAGAAGGAGGTTGTTGACGTTCATCTTGATGCACTTCCCCGTTTTCTTCATCTTGGTGTGTCCCGCTTGTGGATGCTTCCATATCAACTCTTGGTTCACCTTGTTGTGAAGTTGAAACTTCCACTTGGACGGATGAGGTACTCTCCTTCACCTCCGTTGGACGAACCTTGCCAATAGCCAAGTCTTGGATTGCTTCCGAAGGATCTTTGTCACCTACATCAATTGGCAATTGCTCTACTTGCAAGCCGTTAGATTCATCAAACTTCACATCTACCGTCTCTTCAACCTTTTGGGTGAAATTGTTGTAGACACGGTAAGTGTGAGAGTTTTAGCCATAACCTAGTAGGAAACCTTCATGAGACTTAGGAGCAAATTTAGAGCGACGATGCTTATCAAGAATGTTGCACTTTGAGCCGAATACTCGAAAGTATCCAACTTGGGTTTTGTTACCGGTGAGGAGCTCGTATGCCGTCTTGCCGAGTAGCTTGTGAAGATACAAGCGATTTGTTGCATGACAAGCTGTCTCAACCGCTTCCGCCCAAAAGTGCTTCGGCGTCTTGTACTCATCAAGCATCGTTCTCGCCATTTCGATGAGCGTCCGGTTCTTCCTCTCAACAACTCCATTTTGTTGAGGTGTGTACGTAGCCGAGAACTCGTGTGAAATCCCTTCTTCGTCAAGAAAGGTGTCCACATTTGCGTTCTTGAACTCCGTTCCGTTGTCGCTGCGAACCTTCTTGATCTTCACTTCAAATTGATTTTGAGCCTTCCTTGCGAAATTTTTGAAGATCTTTTGGACCTGCGATTTATCATCGAGAAAGAACACCCACGTAAATCTTGAAAAATCATCAACTATAACTAGACCAAAAGAATTTCCACCGAGACTCTTATAAGAGTTTGGACCAAAGAGATCCATGTGAAGTAGCTCGAGTGGCCTACTTGTAGTCATGATGTTCTTCACGGGATGCCTTCCTCCAACCTGTTTACCTGCCTGACAAGCGCTGCAAAGTCTATCCTTATCAAATATGACATCGTTAACTCCAAGGATATTATTTCCTTTAATAAGCTTGTCAAGGTTTCGCATACCAACATGACCTAATCGTCTATGCCACAACCAACCTTTTGAGGATTTAGCAATGAAGGAAGTTTTAGGTTGATCCTTTTTAGCGAAATTAACAATGTATAGATCACCTCTACGCACACCGGTAAACACCATTTTATGATTATCTTGACGAAACACTTGGCAATCTACTTCAGTAAATAGAACATTGAAACAGAAATCAGCAAGTCTAGATACTGAAAGTAAGTTGTAACCAAGAGATTCAACGAGCATGACATTTTGTATGGAGCTATCATGTGACATGGCCACCTTACCGAGGCCAACCACCTTACCCTTTGAGTTGTCACCGAAAGTGACATACTTTCGAGGACTATCATTATCAGCAAGCTCACGGAACATGTCTTTATTTCCGGTCATATGATCGGTACATCCACTATCAAGAACCCATTCCTTTCCTCCTGACATATATCCCCGAAGATATGCCATAAGACCAAAGTGTCTCATTGCATCATCAAGATCGAAGTCACTATCATCATCATCATCATAGTATCCATGTTCAACATCGTCATGTAGTGGATCAAGTCCTAGAGAGGGTGATTCATTAGAATGAGTTTGACAATAATCTTGTTTATGAATTCTTATAGCTTCGGAAATAATATCACTAATAATACCAACATTTCCTTTGGAACACATAAGGTTTGTAAGCTCAAATAGACTATCACCAAACATAGAATCACTAGTATTCATCTTACTCAAGGCAATAGACTTATGAAGAATTTCATCAAGATTCTTCAAGGAATAATCGGGAAATCGTTCCTCAAGAAATTTCCATATGGTGTAGGCACATTTAAAGGTAGGCAAGCATCCAATCAAGTTTCTAGGCAATCCTCTAATGATAAGTTCGGCAGTTCTAAGATTCCTAATCATGTCAATTGACTCATCATGGGTAGGATGCATAGGATCAACATAAGGAGCACAAGGGCTAGCAATGTACTTGTTCAAATGATTTGATTGAAAATAACAAGCATCTCATATTTCCACTCATGAAAATACTCTCCATCAAGAATAGGCACTCTATGTCTAAGACTCCCAATAGTAGACTCATTCATCTTCCTCCAATGATGATTAAACCAAAGCAATGGAGACCAAGGCTCTGATACCACTTGTAGGACCTTGAGAAGAGGTGTCTAGAGGGGGGGTGATTAGACACTAAGTACCAAAGTTGCAGTTTTTAAGTTTCCTTAAGTTTAAATGGAGTTTAGGCACAATTTCAACATTCACAATACATATCAAGCAAGCATGCAAAGAGTATATGAGCAGCGGAAAGTAAAGCATGCAACTTGCAAGAAAGTAAAGGGAAGGGTTTGGAGGATACAAGCGCAATTGGAGACACGGATGTTTTTGGCGTGGTTCCGATAGGTGGTGCTATCGTACATCCACGTTGATGGAGACTTCAACCCACGAAGGGTAACGGCTGCGCGAGTCCACGGAGGGCTCCACCCACGAAGGGTCCACGAAGAAGCAACCTTGTCTATCCCACCATGGCCTTCACCCACGAAGGACTTGCCTCACTAGCGGTAGATCTTCACGAAGTAGGCGATCTCCTTGCCCTTACAAACTCCTTGGTTCAACTCCACAATCTTGTTGGAGGCTCCCAAGTGACACCTAGTCAATCTAGGAGACACCACTCTCCAAGAAGTAACAAATGGTGCGTTGATGATGAACTCCTTGCTCTTGTGCTTCAAATGATAGTCTCCCCAACACTCAACTCTCTCTCATAGGTTTTGGATCTGGTGGAAAGAAGATTTGAGTGGAAAGCAACTTGGGGAAGGCTAGAGATCAAGATTCATATGGTAGGAATGGAATATCTTGGTCTCAACACATGAGTAGGTGGTTCTCTCTCAGAAAATGTATGCTGGAAGTGTAGGTTCATTCTGATGGCTCTCTCCACGAATGAAGAGGAGGTGGAGGGGTATATATAGCCTCCGCACAAAATCTAACCGTTAGACACAATTAACCAAACTCGGCAGGACCGAATCGTTAAACTCGGTCAGAACGATTTAGTAAACCTAGTGACCGTTAGTGATTTTCGGTGGGACTGATATGCATCTCGGTGAGACCGATTCGGTTAGGGTTAGGGCATAACGTAATCTCGGTAAGACCGATTACACAAACTTGGTGAGACCGATTTCGTAATAAGCTTTCCAGAGAGTTGGTCAGGCAAACTCGGTGGGACCGATTACTCAAATTCGGTGAGACCGATTTGGTAATAAGTTTTCCAGAGAGTTTGCATTGTAATCTCGGTAGTACGGATTTCTCAAACTCGGTGAGACCGATTTTGATAATGGACATACACAGAGAGATTACAACCCCATCTCGGTGAGACCGAGATCCCTATCGGTAAGACCGATTTGCTTAGGGTTTGTGGCAGTGGCTATGACTTGGAATCGGTGGCGCCGGATAGGAAGAATCGGTGTGACCGATTTTGGCTTTGGGTTTAGGTCATTTGTGGAAGTGGGAAAGTAGCTGAGGGTTTTGGAGCATATCACAAAGCACATGAAGCAAGAGCCTCATTAAGCAACACCTCCTCCCTCCTTGATAGTATTGGCTTTTCCTATAGACTCAATGTGATCTTGGACCACTAAAATGTAAAATGAAGAGTCTTGATCTTGAAGCTTGAGCCAATCCTTTGTCCTTAGCATCTTGAAGGAGTTCCCACATCCTTTAGTCCATGCCACTCCATTGTTGAACTTATCTGAAACATACTAGATAAAAGTGTTAGTCCAACAAGAGATATGTTGACATTAATTACCAAAAACACCTAGGGAGCACTTGTGCTTTCATTCTCCCAGCGCTACGTTAGCCGATATAACGGAACGTAAGGTACCAAAACATGGGAGCCGGACAAACCCAACTATTGACCCATGACATGATTCGGAGCCGATGCATATAATGCTATAAGTTCGGGGTGCCGCACTTGTGAAAGTGTTTGGACTTATCACACGATAATTTGGGGAACTTAAGCCCCTGGTGTACTTAGCCGTACCAAAGCGTACGGGTGCAACATGTCATAAGTGAACATGTATAAATAGAAAAAGGAATGCAATAATAGGCAAAAAGCGATGCATTGTTTATTGAAAAAGTACTGCAATGAAAGCAGAACGATACAAATAGTGCGATAAGCAAGGGATGGGACTATTTAACATGTCCCCCTCCAGGGGTAGGCTGCGAGATGGTATGCAAAACAGGTATAATGCTCGTAATAGAGACCACCTGGATACTCGACGTAGCTTTTCTGCTTCCTTGGTTGTTGCATCGTGAGTTCGGCGATTCTACTATCGGGCAGGGCTTCTTGAAGACGGAGTCTTGAGAATAAGAAGAAAAAGAATGACACAATTGGGAGCCCCTGGTGTGGTTAAGCCGCACTCTGGGCATGCCGTGGTCGTGCCCCACCCCCTATGCCCATGGTATCTCCAGAGCGTAGTTATGTACGCGTGGTACTGGTCTCGCGATTTCGCGAGGGCTGGGGCTGGGGCCGTATTGCTACGCGTGCTCGAAACATGCCAGGTGGTCTTGTTGTCGGTTACTCCGGGCGCGCTTGGTGGTGTTCGGCCGCTTAACAGCCGGACTCGAGAATTGCCTTAAGAGGCTACTTTGTACTTCCGCCGCGAGAGCCACTGTATGCTCCTCCATTCAGAGAGAGCGTTCGGTGTTTCCGTTGACCGTGATGACTCCTCGAGGGCCTGGCATCTTGAGGTTTAGGTATGAGTAGTGCGGTACCGCATTGAACTTTGCAAATGCGGTTCGTCCGAGCAGTGCGTGGTACCCGCTGCGAAACGGGACTATGTCGAAGATTAACTCCTCGCTTTGGAAGTTATCCGGGGATCCGAAGACCACTTCAAGTGTAACTGAGCCTGTACAGTTGGCCTCTACACCTGGTATGACGCCTTTAAAGGTCGTTTTGTGGGTTTAATCCTTGAGGGGTCTATGCCCATCTTGCACACTGTATCCTGATAAAGCAGGTTCAGGCTGCTGCCGCCGTCCATCAGGACTCTAGTGAGGTGAAATCCGTCGACGATTGGGTCTAGAACCAATGCGGCGAATCCGCCATGGCGGATGCTAGTGGGTGATCCCTTCGATCAAAAGTGATTGGGCATGAGGACCACAGATTGAACTTTGGGGCGACTGGCTCCATCGTGTATACGTCCCTGAGTGCACGCTTCCGCTCCCTTTTGGGTATGTGGGTTGCGTATATCATGTTCACCGTCCGCACTTGTGGGGGGAAACCCTTTTGTCCTCTATTGTTCGGCGGCCGGGTCTCTTCTTCGTCATCGCTATGTAGCCCCTTGTCATTGTTTTCGGCAATTAACTTGCATGCCTGCTTGAACACCCAACAATCCCTATTGGTGTTATTGGCTGGCTTTTCGGGGGTGCCGTGTATTTGGCACGAGCGATCGAGTATTCGATCCAAATTGGACGGGCCCGGAGTATTTCTTTTCAATGGCTTTTTCCACTGACCGGGTTTAGAGCCTCTGAATCCGGCATTGACTGCCGTATCTTCAGTATTATCGCCGTTAATGCGGCACTTGTGCTTATTGCGACGCGACCTACCATTGCTATCCTTGGTTTCCAAACTACCAGGGTTTTTGGTCAGGTTGTTACTGCGAGCTAGCCAGCTGTCCTCTCCCGCACAGAAGCGGCTCATGAGTGATGTGAGGGCTGCCATAGATTTTGGCTTTTCCTGTCCTAGGTGCCGGGCAAGCCACTCGTCGCGGATGTTATGTTTGAAGGCTGCAAGGGCCTCTGCATCCGGACAGTCGACGATTTGATTTTTCTTGGTTAAGAACCGTGTCCAGAATTGTCTGGCCGATTCGTCTGGCTGCTGAATTACGTGGCTTAGGTCATCGGCGTCTGGTGGTCGCACATATGTGCCATGGAAGTTATCAAGGAATGCGGCTTCCAGGTCTTCCCAACACCCAATTGATTCTGCTGGCAAGCTATTGAGCCAATGCCGAGCTGGTCCTTTAAGCTTGAGTGGGAGGTATTTGATGGCGTGTAGATCATCACCGCGGGCCATGTGGATATGAAGGAGATAGTCTTCAATCCAAACCGCAATATCTGTTGTGCCGTCGTATGATTCAATGTTTACGGGTTTGAAACCCTCGGGGATTTGATGATCCATTACTTCGTCTGTGAAGCATAGTGGGTGTGCGGCGCCTTTGTATTGGGCTATATCACGATGCAGCTCAAACGAGCTTTGTCTACTGTGTTCGACCCGGCCGGAATTGTTGTATCCGGCATGACGGTTGTCGTCACATATCGTGGGGCGCCCACGTGATCCGTAGATCGATCTTGTTTGTCTTGCCTTATCCTCCAATATGTCTCGTAAGTCCTGCACATTCCCCCGTGGCTTTGTACTTTTCGAGCGACGCTGGGGTGCGGCTTTAGTAGAGGGCCTAGAGGCCTCTCTATCGCGGCCACGAGGTGGCCGGTCGGCCGTATTGTGCACTGGTGATGTTGGTTTATGTGCTTCCCCCTCTAATCGGGGTAGCAGCTTGCGTTTTGGGTACCTTTTGGAGGGGCGTTCGTACTCTTCGGCCGCAAGGACTTCAGTCCATCTGTTGGCTAGCAAGTCTTGGTCAGCTCTAAGCTGTTGCTGCTTTTTCTTGAGGCTGCTTGGAGTGGCCATAAGCCTGCGTTTGAAACTCTCTTGTTCGACGGGATCCTCAGGCACGACAAATTCGTCGTCATCGAGGCTTGCCTCGTCTCCGGAGGGACGCATATAATTATCGTCCTCTACCTCTCTGTCTGCCGCTCTCTCATGAGGGCTGGCTTATCCATCCTCCTGCGCTGAATCCTGCTGGAGGGGGTTGTCTTCGGCACTTTCCGAGGTGTTATTATCTCCGGTGCCGGAATCTCTGTTTTTGCTGTGGCGGGATTTAGAGCGGCGCTGCTGACGCCGGCGCTTAGGCTGTTTCTTGGAGGGGTCATCCTCCGTTGTTCCATCGCCATTCCCATCCTTTGGGATGTCCACCATGTATATGTCGTATGACGAGGTGGCCTTCCAGTGCCCTGTAGGCGCTGGTTCTTGACCGTCTCCGGCATCGTCGTCCATACCGTCGATGTCTTCGGAGTCAAAGTCGAGCATGTCGATTAGATCATCGACAGTGGCTACAAAGTGGGTGGTGGGTGGGTGTTGAATTTCTTCGTCGTCCGCATCCCATCCTTCCTGACCATAATCCGGCCAGGGCTCTCCTGATAAAGAGAGAGACTTTAGTGAATTCAGGATGTCGCCAAAGGGCGAGTGCTGAAAGATGTCCGCAGCAGTGAACTCCATGATCGGCGCCCAATCGGATTCGATTGGCAGGGGCGCGGGAGGTTCGGAGTCCGGAGAGGAGTCCGGTACCTCGGAGTCACGGGCTTTGAGAAGGATAGGGTTGGTGTTCAGCTCTATCGCCGTAGAGGTAGCAGCCCCCAAGGCGGTGTCCAGCCACCCGTCCTCGATCGACGCAGTCGGCTCCGAGCTAAGGGTCAGAGCGGACACTTGTGTGGCCTCCAGGGCACTGTTCGGCAGCAGAGTTAGATCATGCCCATCGTGACAGTGCGGCGCGCTTGCTTTGGCTCGAACCCGTCGAAGATCAAGTCTCCGCGGACGTCAGCCGTATAGTTCAAACTTCCAAATTGACTTGATGGCCAGGGGCGTAGCTTTCGATCTGCTCCAGATGGCCAAGCGAGTTGGCCCGCAGTGCGAAGCCACCGAATACGAAGATCTGTCCGGGGAGAAAAGTCTCACCCTGGACCGCGTTGTTGTTGATGATCGAAGGAGCCATCGGGCCTATAGGTGACGACACAGAGGAACTCTCAATGAAAGCACCAATGTAGGTGTCAAAACCAGCGGATCTCGGGTAGGGGGTCCCGAACTATGCGTCTAGGCGGATGGCAACAGGAGACAAGGGACACGATGTTTTTACCCAAGTTCAGGCCCTCTCGGTGGAGGTAAAACCCTACTCCTGCTTGATTACTATTGACGATATGGGTAGTACAAGAGTAGATCTACCACGAGATCAGAGAGGCTAAACCCTAGAAGCTAGCCTATGGTATGATTGTTGTTCATCCTACAGACTAAAACCCTCCGGTTTATATAGACACCGGAGAGGGCTAGGGTTACACAGAGTCGGTTACAATGGTAGGAGATCTACATATCCGTATCGCCAAGCTTGCCTTCCACGCCAAGGAAAGTCCCATCCGGACACGAGACGGAGTCTTCAATCTTGTATCTTCATAGTCTTGGAGTCCGGCCAAAGATGATAGTTCGGCTATCCGGACAACCCCTAGTCCAGGACTCCCTCAGCTGCTTTCCTCAAATCTTTCCCAGATGCGTCTGAGCTGCCACACACCTACAGTAAAATGAAGAATTTCCTTCGTGCAGTTGGAATTGGATATGATATGATCCATGTTTGTAAGAATAATTTTGTTCTGTTCCGGAAGGATTATGCCAACTTAAGTGAATGCCCGAAATGCAAATCATCAAGATGGTAAGATGGCGATGCTGTGAAGAGGGTTCCTCATAATGTTTTGAGACATTTTCCAATTACACCAAGATTGCAGAGGTTGTTTCATGATGCTGAAACAAGAGAGGATATACTGTGGCATTCTAGGAATCAGGTGTACAGAGATCAGAATGTAATGAGCCATCCATCTCATGGTAGTGAGTGGAAAAGCTTCAATGATAAACACAAAGAGTTTGCTGCTGACCCGAGAAACATTAGACTTGGCTTTGCTTCAGATGGATTTAAACCATTTGGCCACCAGATCGCCACATATAGCATGTGGCCAGTGCTTGTTATCCCTTACAACATGCCTCCAAATGTCTGCACCAAATAATCAAACTACATGATGGCCTTGCTCATCCCAGGTCCAAAAAGTCCTAGAAAGGATTTTGATTTGTTCATGGAGCCTCTTGTGGAGGAACTTCAACAGCTATGGAAGGGTGTTCTCACTCGAGACCTATATAGCAGCCCACCAGCTGATTTGTTTCCGCGTGCTGTTGTAATTTGGTGCATCCATGATTATCCGGCTTTGGGCACAATGTCAGGGCAAACGACACATGGTTACAATGCATGTGTTCGCTGTGACAGGAATCCTCTGTCATACGCAATACTTAGCAAGATCTGTTACATTGGACACCGCCGTTTTCTTGCCAAGGACAAGCCGCATCCTAGAAAATACCGAAGACATGTGTTCAATGCAAAGCATGAAAACCGTGATGCGCCAAAGAGGCTCACCGCCGATGAGTTGCAAGTGGAATTAGAGAAGGTCAGGCATATTACACCAGGAAACCATCCTGGTAATTGTAGCGGGAAAAGGAAGCATGGCATGGTAGAAGAGAGATTATTGTTTACCCGTAGGTCCACTTTGTGGGACTTGGAGTATTGGAAAGATTTGGATCTGCGGCATAATCTTGATGTGATGCACATCGAGAAAAATATATGTGACAACATTATCGGCACACTTCTTAACATTGAAGGCAAGATGAAAGATACCTTAAAATCTAGGATTGATTAGACAAACCTGGGTATCAGAAAGGATTTGCAGGTGCAAGATGAAGGTAAACCATGGGATATGGCACCAGCTGTGTATGTCTTGGACAAGGTAAAAAGAAAAGAATTTTGCGAGGTCCTGTCACGCGTGAGATTCCCACATGGATTTGCTTCCAACCCTGAAAGGAGAGTCAGTGCAGATGGAAACAAGGTACAAGGGTTGAAAACTCATGACTGCCACGTCCTACTTCAAAGGGTTTTACTTGTTATCCTTAGAGGATTGGGCCGCCCTGACTTATACAGAGCAGTTGCAGAGTTGGGACAATTCTTCAGGGAACTCTGCAGTAGAAATATCAGGATAGATGCTTTGGATCGTCTTAGAGACAAGATACCAACTATCCTATGTGACCTTGAGAAGATATATCCTCCAGCCTTCTTTGATGTGATGGTGCATTTGGCTGTTCATCTACCTGATGAGGCACTACTTAGAGGTCCAGTACAGTATGGCTGGATGTACCCTATTGAAAGGCGGCTAGGCACTTTCAAGGGCTATGTTAGGAACTGATCTAGACCCGAGGGTTCCATTGCAAAGGCCTACATTGCTACAGAAGCGTTGCATTCTGCTTAAAATACATTGAAACAGCTGATCAGCTTAGCAAAGAGGTGGGTGAAGACAATCCCGGGCTCAATGTTTTTGATTATTCTGTTCGAGTTACAAGGAAGAGTCGACCAGAGGACAAACCTAAAGATTTGGAAAAAATGGTTTGGTATGTGTTGAATAACTGTCCTGAGATACTACCTTATATCAAGTAAGTGCAGTACTGCAGCTTATACATCATAATCTACTAAACCTGCATCACATTCTTATATATTTAGATGTTCGACGCGATCACTATGTTGTGCAGCATCTACAAAGAGGAGTTACTACCGCAAAATCCAAGAAACATTGACAAACTGGTTATGGCAGGATTTGCGAAATGGTTCAAGAACCATGTAAGCTTTTGAAGTGCACTGTCAGTTTTTTAATATATTGAGTACATAAGATGACCAGCTTGTCTATTTTCTAACCATAGGTTAAGAAGATGCGGGAGGATGGGCAGGCAGTTGATGATGCCCTTTACTCACTAGCAATGGGTCCTGATACTCGGGTAAGACATTATGAATCTTGCGTTGTTGGAGATGTGCGCTACAACACCCTTGCACGAGATGAAGGCAGGAAGACACAAAACAGTGCCATCATGAGCACGGATACATATGACAAAGAGACAACTGAAATGTATGCTAACATAACAGACATTGTTCAGTTGCAGTATATCTCCAGTTTCGAGGATCATCGGTGTGTGGTTCTGTTGTGTTGTCGTTGGTATAACCTATTTTCCAGGATCGCAAAACCCAGAGCTGATGATTATTTCAAATCCATCAATGTCAAGGCGGCGTACCAGACCAACAAGCCTTTTATTTTGGCAAATCAAGCAACACAGATATTTTTCTTGGAAGACACATTTGCACGTAGCGATGACTGGAGAGTATTGCAAAGGTTTGAGCAGAGGAATTCGTTTAATGAAGTTGCACAACAAGATGATGCTTACACTGCTCCTGATGTACAAGATAACACAGATGTTCCTAATATCTTTGAGAACCATCACGTCAATGACGCCGGCGAAAAGATTGCCTGTTGTGCTGTGGACATACAAGAGTTGATCAAGAAGAAGCCAACGTTCGAGGACGTTGAGGACGAAGAAGAAGATGACACCGTGGGGAATTACAATTCAGACTGATACACATGGCGAAGATGTTGCCGCTGCTGCTGCGGATGATGATTACATTGCTTTTGTCATATTTGCCTGTCAGAAGAAGTTTTTTTATCTACTATGTGAAATTGTGTTTGCCATGACAACTGAAACCTGATGAACATGTTGTTTAGTATTTTGCTGCGAGAACATCACTTGTTATGTATGCTGATTTGTGTTTGGTGATTGTATGACAACTAAAACATGATGACACTGTTGTTTAGTTGTACTCATATTTGGCTGTGAAACTTGAATTTGATGACATAGTTTGCTGTTGGACTGCAATTTGCTCGACGTCTTCGAATGAGAACAAAGCTGACCCGACAGGGCCTCTGCTATCTATTTATTTATATGAGCAAAAGGGGATACCCCCTGATTTCCATTAATAGAAATCATTAGATGTTCACAACACTACACCCAGCCTGTTACACAGGTTTCATTCGTTACTAGTTTCAGCAAAGTGCTCATGTCGTAGCCACTGAATACATCACGAGTATTACATACACTGCAAATAAAGAGACAATCATCCTACAGAGAACATCGATTTTGCCCATTATCTTCACAAGCTCTTTCATCTCCTCATTGCTATCAAGGCCGTTCAGCAGCTGTTGCTTGGCCATGATCAGAGGAACTGCATCTTTAACCTTCTGCTCTGCATCTTCCTCTTCTGCCGTTCCTTCAGTTACTTGTCCAACACCCCAACCTGCTGGTATTGGGATTCCTCGGCTAACCAAATAATCAACGTAGTTGCATTCCCCCACATCAGCAACTTCCCAGAAATACAAATCACACGAATATTCCCTTTTCTGCATGAATCAAATTGGAAGATCATCAACCAAACTATTAAAAAAATCAGCAACTGAAAGTAGCAGAACAACACTTAAACATATTATTACCCCATGATTCAGGCATTTGTAGAAGACTCGGCCAGGGTGGCAGATTGTGGTTGAGACGCGATGGATGACTCTGCGTGATTTTCAGCAGTGGCACCACACCAACGGTAGCGGGTTGCGATGAGCAATCGACTGCGGTGTGCGTGCCGGCGGGGGTGTGATGAGACCCACAGGCGATGGTACGGGTGGCGACTTATCGCATATCTGGTTGTTGCCTGCTGAAGAGCAGGTGGACGAGCAGCCATCGGACATGGTTGCTGCGGCCAGAGCTTCTGATGCTAGGCAGAGTAAGTAGAGAAGAGGAGAAACGAACGTTTGATATGTCAGTTTCATTACTTGCAGAGTAGCATAGCACCATATATAGTCATAGTCTAGGTTTGGATTCAATCCAGCCACAGGAGCACGTCTTTTTTTTCTAAAACTCAGCAACGTCTCTTTACTGGTACACTAGCTTGTTCTGTACGCCTTCCCAAGTCTTTGATTTTCTTTCCCTTTTTTTGCGAGGAAGGAAGGAGGACAAAATTGAGAGTTCCTCGGACTCGAACCCAAGACCTCTCGGTTGAAAACCAAGGGTGCTAGTCACTTATGTGGCGAACGTTCCCTGTGAGGAGGACGGCAGACGAACGCATTTTGCTCGCAGCTTTCTTCCTATATATAAAAAAGTATGCTACTTGGTGTCTGCTTAGTCAAAAAATGATTGTGCCAACCTTGACCGTTCGATTGACATTCAACGTCTGTCGCGTTTCTTCAGTCTCTTCTTCCTCGAGCCGCTAAAGCCAAACCAGCGCCGGCGGGACCGCCTGCTCCCACCTCCCACGGCTGGCTGTGATCTTCCACGGCTCCTGTTCGTTCCCGTCCGAGGCCTCACCATCATCCTCCACGCTCGCCGCGGCGCCGCCCTCCGGTGTTGTCAACATGTTCAACAACCGAGAGGAATAAGGAGATGACTGTACATGGTGAGGATGACAGTAGGAACCCAGCAGCGCGTGCAGTAATTTTGTTTTTTCGGGACGGAGATGGGTATCAACTGGGTTGTGCGGGACCCATGGCCCGTCTAGCCCATGCTTTTATTTCATATGTTTAGCACATGACCAGCCCAGTTTGTTTTTTTTCCTTCTGAAAAATGGCTAGCCAACTATTTTGTTTTTTGCAGAATAACCAACATAGGCCTACTTGCTTTTCTACGCCCTACTGGGCCGGAAATCTTTCAAGACGAGGAGGGATGCATTTTGCCCAGAAAATGGGCTTTAAGTAATAAGAAATGGCTATAAGTAATAAGAAATGGGCTATAAGTAATAAGAAATGGGCTATAAGTAATAATAAATGGGCTGTAAAATGAAAAAAATACAGCAAACAGGCAATTAGTTCCCAAATACTGTTTTCTTTCGGATTTTGATATTTTAAATTTCATTGTTTTTGTGCGGGTAAATTTCATTGAATTTAAATTAAGGTATATTCAGATTTAAAATTAATTTGAATCCGGCTAGAAATTTCGGGCTGTATGTTGTTTGGGACAGATCTGGAGGCTGACTTGTGGGTCTACTAGGTTGACGTGTACTTTGGCTTTGTCAACTTAGTCCACAAACGATTCTAGCAGCAGTGACCGTTGGATGTTAATCCAACGGCCGTGCTGCTTCTTCAATATCTGATCTTCTTGCTCCAGCCGCCCAAACCAGCTTCGGTGGGACTGCCTGCTTCCGCCTCCTGTGGCCAGCTGTGCTGTCGCACAGGCCGCACCGCCTCACCCTACTTCATTGCTGGCCAGGCCATTCCTCTACTCACCCACACCTCCTGTTATTTTCCGACGACGGCAGCCGGACCAGTAAATCCTCATACTCCCCACCGCGTGGGCAACCATTGCCGAGTCTTCCCCGGCTCCGTGTCGTTCCCTTCCTAGGCCTCGCCGTCGTCCATCGCCATGGTGCTCTCGGCGCGGCCTGGTCAACATGGTCAACGAACGACATCCATCGGCCGTGGACTGTACGCGCAAAATAATGATTCCTCCACCTGACAGTTGGGACCCACCTGAAGGGCCTCTGTATTTCGCGAAAAAAACGTTCCCCCTGCTGACATGTCGGACCCACCAGCTATATCTTCGCACGCAAGGAAGTGCCTCCTTATTACGCACAAAAAAATGAATACCCACCCTGCTAGATGGGACCCACCATAGTGGGAGGATGACTTGTGGGCCAACTAAGTTGACGGGGACGGAGGGCTTTGTCAACTTAGTCAATATGAACGATTCTAGCTCCAGTGACCGTACGATGTCCATCCAACGGCCATAGTGCTTCTTCAACCTCTGGTCTTCTTGCTCCAGCCGCACAAAGCAGCGTCGGTCGTGCCGTGTGCTCCTGCCTCTCGTGGCCGGCTGTGATGCCGCAAAGGCCTAACCGCCCCCTACTACTCCCACCGCTGGCCAAGGGTATCCCTCTACTCACCCACACCCCCTGTTATTCTGCGGCGTCGGCAGCCTCACGCCGCAGCCGAACCAGTGAACCCTCGCACTCCTCTCCGCGCGGGCTACCACTGCTGCATCTTCCCTGGCTCCGCGTCATCCCCTTCCTAGGCCTCGCCATCGTGCAGACCACCGCCCTGGTGCTCTCGGCGCGGCGTGGTCAACGTGGTCAACGACCGACTTCCATCGGAAGAGTACTGTACATGGAGAGGCTGACAGCTGGGTCAAGGCGGCGGCAAGGAAGTGCCTCCTTATTACGCGCAAAATAATTATTCCTCCACCTGATAGTAGGGACCCACTGGACGGGCCACCTTATTTTGTGAAAAAAAATGTTTCCCCCCTGACGGCTGGGACCCACCGGACGGGCCAGCGTATTTCATGAAAAAACGTTCCCCGCGCTGTCAGCTCGGACCCACCGTAAGTGCCTCCTTATTACGCACAAAAAAAATGAATACTCCCCTTGCCTGCTGGGACCCACCAGGTGGGAGGCTGACTTGTGGGCCTACTAAGTTGACTGGGACGGGGGCCTTTGTCAACTTTAGTCAATATGAATGATTCTAGCTCCAGTGACCGTACGATGTCCATCCAACGGCCGTAGTGCTTCTTCAACCTCTAGTCTTCTTGCTCCAGCCGCCCAAAGCAGCGTCGGTCGTGCCGCATGCTCATGCCTCCCGTGGCCAGCTGTGCTGCCGCGGAGGCCTCACCGCCCCCTACTATTCCCACTGCTGGCCAGGCCCTGCGGCGACGGCAGCCTCACACCGCAGCCGAACCAGTGAACCCTCGTACTCCTCTCCGCGTGGGCTTCCACTGCCGCGTCTTCCCCGGCTCCCCGTCGTCCCCTTCCTAGGCCTCGCCGTCGTCCACCGCCCTGGTGCTCTTGGCGCAGCATGGTCAACGTGGTCAAGGAACGACTTCCATCGGACATGGACTGTACGTGGAGAGGCTGACAGCTGGGTCCACGGCCGCAGCAAGGAAGTGCCTCCTTATTACGTGGAAAATAATGATTCCTCCACCTGACAGCTGGGACCCACCGGACGGGCCACTGTATTTCGCGAAAAAACATTTCCCCCTGACTGCTGAGACCCACTAGCTACATCTTCGCACGCAAGGAAGTGCGTTCGGGCAAAAAAACAAAATGATTCGCCCCCCTGATCGCTAGGACCCACCAACGACACCTTTGCACGCAAGGAAGTGCGTCCGGGCAAAAAAAAAATGATTCGCCCCCTGACTGTTGGGACCCACCAGCTACATCTTCGCACGCAAGGAAGTGCGTCCGGGCAAAAAAAAATGATTCGCCCCCCTGACTGCTGGGACCCACCAGCTACATCTTCACAGGCAAGGAAGTGCCTGACAGTCGGGACCCACCTGGTGGAAGCATTTGTAGCGTTGTCATTCTGGTCGCGAACGTGTACGTACATACTGGTCGTTGTAGAGGCGCGCACGTAGCATGTACACGTACGTACAGCGGCCAGGGTGCAAGAAAGAAAATACGGCCACATATGTGTACATACGGGCGAGGTCTCGAACGCCTACTCGCGCATACGTACGGCGAGGGCTCGTGTACATGGAACGGAGAAACAATGTCTATCGGCATTCTGGGAACGGGGGTCCCCAGACTTGCCGGCCTGCGGTGTGGCTCAAAGGAGGCCCAGCACAGCCCATCTTCATCAACGCAAGCTCAAGACCCTCGCGAGGGGCCAAGCCTCGCGGGGCGGATGACAAGGAGCTTCCTCAGGCATGGTGTCGTCAGGCTGGCTCATGAGGAGGCGGAGAGTTCAAGGCAGGGTACCTTGCGAGGTGCCCATGATGCAAGCCATGACGACCCAGGGGCGCCAGTCGGGCGCCAGCCCGCGCAGTGTCCTCCCTTCCTCTTTGGTGCAAAGGGAGCAAGCGCAGGCGAGAGTATCAAGCAAAGGCATCCATTTCGGTGCAACAAGACCAAGACCAGCCCAACGGCTGGAAGGGAGTCATCATGGAGCCCAAGCCGGCGTCACCACCAGAGCCTTTGGCAGGCGAGGACCAACTTTAGTCAGGATAAGTGTACCCGCTATTCCCCTTCAAAATGGCCAATTGTTGGCGCCCTTCCCGCTCAATATTTGGGAAGAGGCCCAGGGCCTTCGCCTATAAATAGGACTAGCCACCCCCAAGGCAGAGGCAGCTGGATCCTCATCAAGAAACCAGTAGTTAGAGCGACTGAACCCCTCTCATCAGTTCATCGCACCAGCCAAGAACAGACCCTCGCGAAGCTGTTCTTCCTTGTACTGTTCCTCATCAGCCCAAGAGGCAATCCACCACACCACACACTGGAGTAGGGTATTACACCACAATGGTGGCCTGAACCAGTATAAATATTGTGTCTCTTGTGTTGTTCTGTTTAGTAGTTTAGGTCCCAGCGATTCGGCGAGGTGCGAGACGGTAGAGGGTTGAATCTCCGTGCGCACCCCAGTGTTCGAACCTGAAGGGTCTGCCGGAACCTGAAATCCGACATTTGTCGCGCCAGGTAGGGGTGTGCCGGGATCCGCCTTCTGCCGCCTCACGCCCCGTCGCATCATCATCACCATGTCCGGCGACCAGGCGGGCAACCCAGATCCTTGGGCGGCTTGGCCCACCCGCGCAGAGCCGCTCGCCCCGGGCGACTCCATGCCCCAGGCAGCTCGCGGTCCGCAGGGCGCTGCGGGCCGCGGGCGACGCGGACAGACCTTGATGGCCCTAACACCACGGCAGACGCGGTCGGCAGCGAGGGCCTCCAACCACGCCACAGCAACGGTGCCGTACACTCGCCGGGAGCAGGCGAACTCAAGGGCCGCGCTCACGGTGGCCCAAGAGCTGCTGTAGTGCAGACTGAAGGAAGCCGGCCGCGACGTGCTGCTGGAGCGGGTGGCGGAGCTCCTGGGCTTTGCCGCCTAGGGGGCTCACCCCTTCTGCACCCTGCTCCCGCCTCAGGTCCAGGGCGGCCCGCGCAGGGGCGCCACGTGCAACGGCGGGCTCCCAAGCTACTCCAACACCGGCGACGCCGTCAGCACGGGGCGAGCGGTGGCACCGGCTCCGCTCCCCATCAGTGAAGAAGGACTCATTGCGGCCCACGGCACCCGTGGGCCGCCGCGCTACCATCACCAGGCCGGCACGTCAAGCAGAGCTGCATGGAACGCGGAGCCCTACGGCTCAACCTTCGGGATGACAGCTGCGGAAGAGTACGTGCCCCACATGATGGATCAAGGGCACCCGCGTGAGGGCGAACAAGGCTCGCTCCTCAGCCCGAGCTGGGGGGGCGAGGCACCAGAAGTTGAGCTCTTCCAGGAACCCCAGGATGGCCACGCCGGCCACGCTGGGAGTGATGATTATCGGGTACCACTTATCTCTCAGGAGCAGACATACACTAATCATGGGTCGCAGGAGGTGCAGGTCGCCACGACGAGCAGCTGTCCCGCTCCAGCAGTCTCTTACCCCTCAGGAGGAGGGCGTCGGGGGCTGCAGGAGAGGGGCCGAGATCCGACATCACCACCATGGCGTTCGGAGCAAGGCGTTCCCAGGAGGTAGGCCCTCCGCTGGGGAGGTGCCTCAGGGCCTGCCCTTGGCGGAGGACCCATGGTCGTCGGGGGAACCGCTGGCGACCCCCCTACCCCGTCGGTGGCGTCCTGGTTTCCGGTCATCGTTGATGGCACTAGGGTGTGGCGCAAGGCGGGGCCCTCGGCTGGCGATATGAAGCAAGGCCGGTACCTGTGAAGAAGGCCCAGTGCCTGTGAATCTCGTCGCCCCGTGACACTCTCACGTAATAATGAGTGGGTCTGTACACGCCTCAGAGTCTCAGGGGTGCCGGCCTAAGGCCCTGTGGCTCCCTCCCACGCCCAGTGGCAGCACTTAGCTCCGCGTTGGTGAGAAGACGTCCAAGACTAGACTAGGTGCCAGACGCGGCCTTTTGTTTGCTTTCGTTGCTTTTCCCTTGGTTGCTGCTTTCCCCCGCTGGATTTAAGTTGAACTCGAATTTGGAGTTTGCGTGTGTTGGGGATGGGGTGCTTAGTCTCGTTCGAGCAATCTCTCGCGTTTCGGTTACGACCTCACCTCAGCTGCCTCCCCTCACGAGCCCCTCGTGAGCCGGGTCTGGCCTAGCTTGCGTGCAGCCCAGACTACCACTGACGTACCCTCTCAGGAGGTTTATTTGCTGCAGATCCCATGGATTCGATCGAGAGGCGCTCGAGGCACCGCAGCCTCCCACAAATTATTTCAGGACCCGCACAGGACAAAGCTAAACTAACTAGCTGGCTCGGCAGATGGCCAACCACTCGGCACGGGCTCATGAGCAATGTAGCATTGACTAAAGCGCTGAAACGCTAGTTTTACATGAGAGGCACCCCCTCCCAAAAATGCTCTCACAACCATCGGGACAAAAGCCTCAGTTCTATTCATGCAGGATAAGGAAACAGGAGCGACGTGCTGTCAGTCGGATAAATCTCCGAATGCATCCTCAGGAGCGCCGCCCGAGCTGTCGCTGGAGTCGCTGGCCTCACCATCAACCTCCGCGTTGCCGCCAGCGGCGTCAGGCCCGTTCACCACGCCGCCCTCATCGGCGGCCACGATCACGCCGTCATTGTCTGAGGCGAAGGCCCTGAGAAGGGCGTCCATGTTGTCTTCCACCCAATATGCCAGGTCATCGCGGACGGCCTGGGGGACTGGGGCGATGGCGGCGTCGAAATCGAAGTGAGGGTCCATGTTCCGGAGATGGCTGAAGACGCGGGAGAAGGCACGCCCAAGCAATGCTCGACTCCTCTCCTCCACCAACATGTTCGCACGAACCGACCGTGCCTCCAGCTGCGTCACGATGTCGGTGAAGAACTGAAGATTGCCGGCGTAGTTAATAGCACGCGGCTCACCAACGGCCGCCTCGCAGATGACACCCAGGGCTGTGTTGGCTCTCTCTCGAAGCGTGGAGAGCATGGGGGCGTGCTCATGCTCCAAGAGCCGCCGCTGACGCATCTCGTCCGCGTTTTGGCGAGCGACAGCCTCGGCCTCAACCACCTGTTGGCGAAGAAGAAGCACCTCGGCATGGGAAGTGGCCGACTCCCCCTGTGCCGCCTCAAGTGCGACCCGCAAGGCATCGGCTTGCCTCGTCGCTTCCTCTAGTTTGGCCCTAAGGGCGTTGGTCCTACCTTCAGCCTTGGTCCGGACCAGCTCCAGCCTCTCCTTGAGCTCGCGCTCGAGATTCAGGGGCGACGTCGCCACCCGACGCCCAACTTCCTCGGCGACACGGGCCTCCCGCGCAGCGACGTCGTCCTCCGCCCGTGTCACCCAGCGTTCCCTCGTCTCCAGGCGCTCGTGCTCGCGCGCGCGCTCAGCGGCTTCCAGCGTCAGCACTTCCTCACACTTATGGAGCTCCACTGGGTCGCCGGAGGCCACCTTCATCGATGCAAGGGCCGCCTCGCGCAACTCCACCTGCTCCTCCAGTGAGCGGCACCAGGCCAAGAGTTCCTGTGCCCGCTCCTCCGTGGCCTCTTGCCGCCGGTCAGCTTCCCGGGCTTCTTCGACGGCCTGGGAACGGGCCTCCCGAGAGGCCACCAGCGACGCCTTGGCCTCCTCATCATCAAGATCGTGCCAACGGTGCGCGAGGGCGGCAGCCGCCTCCAGCTCACGCCTCTCCGCAACCAGCCGAAGGCCCTTGGCCTCAAGGCACGCGTCCTCATCCGCAAGTTCCTCACCAAGCATGCTCACCGCGTCAGCCGCCCTCCGGAGGAACCCTTGGCAAAGAGCGTGATGCTCCCGGGCGCGCTCGAGTACGTCCTCCACACCATCATCCGCCCCAAGCAGGCATCATGGGGTGCGGATCAGCACTCCCCTCTCGGGCAGGGGGCTGGGGGCTGGCGCCCTTGAGATGACCGGGCGCGCCCTGCCGAAGGCCCAACCTGAAGCCAGCCCATCTCCAAGTAAAGAGCACCAGGAGTACCCCAGCCAATCGCGGTCAACAGCTAGGCGAGAAGCCCACGACAGGCTGGCTATGCCACGGGAAGGCCCACGAAGGAACACCGCGGGGAGCGCAGGGCCAAGTTGCATTTCGGGATGACTCATCTCGCCGACCGGCCTCACCACGAGGGCCCGGCTGCTCGGGATGATCGAAGACGACGGAATAGGTGGAGGCGAAGGGGATGGCTCCTCATCCCTCCCCCGTGAGCTCGGAAGGAAGGGCCCTGCAGGGCAAGAGTCAGAACAAGCAACGAAAGAATCAGGAGCAGGGAAGGGAGAAGGCTTACTCGTCGATGGCGTAGTACTTCCTACGCTTCAGCAGGCGACAGGGGTAATCGTCGCCCAGGGCCTCCCTCCTCTTTCGTAGGGCCTCGAAGTCCACGCGGAAGCGACCCAAGAGTTGAGCGCAGGGGTCAACTTGCGACGAGGAGGAGGCATCAAAGAGGCTCGCGTCAGGGGCGTCCGCCTGGTGCGCGCTACTGGACGCTTCATCAAGAAGAACGGCTGGAGCCTCGGGAGCCTCTGCCTCAGGTGCTGCAAGCGGCCTCTCGCCACCATCAACTGCGGGAGCATGGGCCTCGGGATTCGCTCCCTCATGAGCGATGCCCAGCGCTGTCGCCTCGACGATGGCACCCTCGGCCCCCGGAGGCTCACGCCTCCCTGCACCACCACTTGAGGAAGAGTCGCCCCGGGCGGCTGTGGGGGCAACCACCACCACTGGGTTTTCGCGAGGCCCCTGGAGGCCAGCAGGGCGCGGCCCCCATTCGTCGAAGATGGGCATTTGGCCCACAAAGTCGCCTCTGTTTGAACAGAGGTACAGCAAGGCTCCCCCTGACGAATGTCGCCGGGGGAAGGATCCCCAGTCAAGACCAAGAGCACCTTCCTCAGAGCTTCAGGCGTCAGGTCCCCTTCCTGGAGCCGCATACGGTCCTTACGACCGTTGTAGGCCCACAATCGATGGGAGTGGCGCTGGAGAGGGGCGACGCGGCATAGCAAGAACTCCTTCACCACCTTGGGCGCCGTCATGCCAAGCTTTCTCAGGAACTCGAAGCGGTGCCAGACGAAGGCAGGCCGGGGGCTCGCGAGTGTCACTTGGCCCCAGCCTGAGTTGGGGACAGCAGGCGAAGATGGCTCCGTCAGCAGGGGGCTGGGCACCCCAACGTCCACGTACAGCCACCGCTCACGAAACCCAGGCGAGGGCGGGGGAAGGCTGAAGTCAATTAAAGAAGCCGTTGTCTCGGGCCCAGCAATGAAGCTCATGCACCCCGAGCATTAAGTGGGGTCGACGAGGCGCAGAGAGAAGAAGTGGCGCAGCAAGGCAACCGAAGGAATGATGCCCGTCATTGCCTCGCAAACAAAGGCAAATACCGTGATGGATTCAGGACCCAGATGCATCATATGGATCTGGTAATGGGAAAGCACGGCATTGAAGAAATCTGAGAAGGGGAGAACCAGTCCTGCCCAAAGGGCGTCGGCGAAATACCGGACCTCGGTGGGAATCCTGTCAACGGAGAAGCGAGACGTAGGCCAGGCCGTCGTCCTCCCGCACTCATTGAAGATGGTGGCCAGGGCCGAGCGGACCTTGCCCAGGCCTTCTTGGTTGACTATGACCGGCCAATCGACGGCGGGGGCCGCCGTCGACGGTGAGCGAGGCGGCGGCACGGGTTTCTTCCCTTTTCCCTTCCTCGGCGGGGCCATGACGACAGGAAGGGGATGGGGAAGGTTTGAGATTAGAGTGGATGCTGGAGCTGGAGTTCGAGAGAAGAAAGGACAGGGAGCTCTCAAGCAGCAGAAGGGGGAACGGCTGTGTGCGGCAGCGTGTCCGCCTAGAAAGGCACGAAATAAGGAGGCGTGGGGGAACAATGCCACCCACGTCCAATCAACCGCCACGCAGCGCCCAAGGCCGCAGGCTGTTAGGTCCCGCGACGCTTCGCACTTGCCCTTTCGCCTCTCTGCTCGGCCAAGTTCGGGCGCGCTGTGGGCCCGGGGGCTACTGTCGGCGTTCTGGGAACAGGGGTCCCCAGACTTGCCTGCCTGCGGCGTGGCTCTAAGGAGGCCCAGCACAGCCCATCTTCATCAATGCAAGCTCAAGACCCTCACGAGGGGCCAAGCCTCGCGGGGCGGACGACAAGGAGCTTCCTCAGGCATGGCCTCGTCAGGCTAGCTCATGAGGAGGCGGAGAGTTCAAGGCAGGGTACCTCGCGAGGTGCCCATGATGCAAGCCATGATGACCCAGGGGCGCCAGTCGGGCGCCAGCCCGCGCAATGTCCTCCCTTCCTCTTTGGTGCAAAGGGAGCAAGCGCAGGCGAGAGTATCAAGCAAAGGCATCCATTTCGGTGCAACAAGACCAAGACCAGCCCAACGGCCGGAAGGGAGTCATCGTGGAGCCCAAGCCGGCGTCACCACCAAAGCCTTTGGCAGGCGAGGACCAACTTTAGTCAGGATAAGTGTACCCGCTGTTCCCCATCAAAATGGCCAATTGTTGGCGCCCTTCCCGCTCAATATTTGGGAAGAGACCCAGGGCCTTCGCCTATAAATAGGACTAGCCACCCCCAGGGCAGAGGCAGCTGGATCCTCATCAAGAAACCAGTAGTTAGAGCAACTGAACCCCTCTCATCAGTTCATCGCACCAGCCAAGAACAGACCCTCGCAAGGCTGTTCTTCCTTGTACTGTTCCTCATCAGCCCAAGAAGCAATCCACCACACCACACACTGGAGTAGGGTATTACACCACAATGGTGGCCTGAACCAGTATAAATCTTGTGTCTCTTGTGCTGTTCTGTTTAGTAGTTTGGGTCCCAGCGATTCGGCGAGGTGCGAGACGGTAGAGGGTCGAATCTCCGCACGCACCCCAGTGTTCGAACCTCAAGGGTCTGCCAGAACCCGAAATCCGACAACGTCGTCATCGTGTTCATGGGGAGGCAACAGAATGCGTCGTGTTCAAGGGGAGGCAACGAAATGCATCGTGTTCATCGGGAGGCAATGAAACGCATGAGAGCCAACAGGCTGGGTCGGAACGGAATGCGTGGTCTTGTTCATCGGGAGGGCTTGGAAGGAACAGGCGATGGAAACGAGGCATGGCGTACCACAAAACGGAGGAAGCGGACCTCCTACATTCGGAACGGGGTCCTATTGTTCGGGAGGGGTGTGGCGTACCGCAAAACGGAGGAAATGGACCTCCTACGGTCGAAATGGGGGTCCTGTTGATCGGGAGGGGTCTGGCGTACCGCAAAACAGAGGAAACGGACCTCCTACGGTCGAAATGGGGGTCATGTTGATCGGGAGGGGTGTGGCGTACTACAAAACGGACGAAACGGACTTGTGTTGGAGTACTACGTTCGAAACAGGGGGAGGGTGTGGCGTACCGCAAAACGGGACTCCACGGGATACTGTTCATCTCCACCGTCGACCTCGTCCAGCCTCCACACGCTATCGTCGACCTCCTCCACCCTCCACGGGCTCCTGTTCATCTAGCCTCCACCGCACGCTACTCCACCGGCTACTGTTCAACCACCCCTCCACGGCTACCCCTCCACTGTCTACTGTTCATCCAGCCCTCCACACCACGGGGTCCTGTTCAACCACCCCTCCACCATCTACTGTTCATCCAGCCCTCCACACCACGGGTTCTTGTTCATCCAGAGGCAACGCCACCGCTCACTATTCATCCAAACCCCCCGCAACGCTCACTGTTCATCCAATCGATCGGCTTCAGTTAGCAGCAGTAGCGAAGGAATCGCTCCATCGGGTTCAGTTAACAGCCATCGATCGATCGCTCAGGTTCAGTAACGCGTAGCCTGCAGTGCAATCGCTCGGGTTCAGTTAGAGCCCAACGCCTCGCTTGGGTTCAGTTAGAGCCAACGCCTCGCACACACGCGCGTACCTATACGAGAGAAATGCGCATCGCTCTCCCACCGTAACCGGCAACTCCCCGAAATTTTCCTCCCCCTCGCTTCTACCATGGTTTTTCCGTCATGGACAGCCCAAAGAATGTCATGCAGCTGCGTCTCCGGCCCACCCAGGACAAAAAGCCCATTTTCTGTCATGACTTTTGTCATAGAAGTAGGAGCCCACCACATCTATGATGATACCGGGTTTTGTCACAATTATCATCATAGAAGTGTCATATGTATGACAGAAAAAAAATTCGTTCGGCCCAATATGTCATGGATGTGTGTTTTTTTTTGTAGTGATGGCAGGCGAATGTGGGCGACGTCGAAGTCAATGAGCTTGGTGCGCTAGTTGTTGCATTGCCCAAATGGTGAGAGGAAGGCGAACCTGCCCTACCGGAATGGTGGAACCATCAGTGACTCCTGAGAAAGGCTTGATCGGCTGAAGGTAATCATATGGCACTTGGAGATTGTTGAACGTCTCGACGGACAGGATGTTGAGTCCTGCTCTGCCATCGATGAGGGTCCTGGTGACTTGCACATTGCTGATGACTAGGGAACAAAGCATTGGGAGGACTCCGGCCGTTGCCGCGCACTTGAGCTGATCCGCTGAGCTGAACGTGATAGCGCACGCAGACCACCTGAGAGGGCGCATGGCCTCAAGCTTGGGGAGGACTGCATTCACCTCGTGAGCAAACTGCTTGAAGATGCGTTGTGAGGCTGGGCCTGGGCGCCGCCCAGGATGCAAGCGATTGCACGCGGCTCCTGGAATCCCCCAGCCCCCTCGTCCTGATGCTGGTCTTCATTCCTCCTTGGCGGTGGTGGCAGAGGAGGGAGGCCTGCATTGCCTTGCGGGCGGTCCTCACGAGGCTGATCCCTCCAACCTCCCTCGCGAGGCTGGTCCTGCCAGCGGTCCTCGCGAGGTCGGTCACGCCATCCTTGGCGAGGGCCACGGTCTTCCCATCGTCCTCCACCTCTTCCTCCTGCTCGGCCATAGCCCCGATCATTGCGCTCGGGGCGTTGGCCGATACGTCCATCTCGCACAACCCTGAGCTCTTGGCATTCGTCGGTGTTGTGGGTGTGGAGGTCGTGGTACACGCAGTACCGGCTGCGCTCGGACGACTTCGGCTGATCCCTGCCTCTCATGGAGTCTGGCTCTGCTGCGAGGACAGCCGCTCCTTTGCGCTTCATGTCCTTGACCTTGGGCTCCTTCTCTTCCGGATCAGCAGCTGGAAGCTCGAGGAGGGAGAAGCGCCCTTCCTCAGCCCTGGCACACTTGGTCCCCAAGTTGAACAGCTCCAGAGATGTGCACAAGTCTTCATGGATCGCTAGCTCCTCTTTCATCTTGATGTCACGCACGCCATTGGAGAAGGCTGAGATGATGGCTTCCTCAGTCACCCTGGGGATCTTGAGGCGGGCTTTGTTGAAGCGCTGAATGTACTTTTGCAGGGTCTCTCCTGGCTGTTGCTTGATGCGGCGCAGGTCACGAATGGACAGGGGCCGGTCGCGAGTGCCTTGGAAGTTGGCGATGAAGCGAGTGCGCATCTCGTCCCAAGAGGAGATCGTGCTGGGAGGCAGGTTTAGGAGCCAGGTGCGGGTGCCATCCTTGAGCGCCATGGGAAACCAGTTCACCATGACCTTTTCATCCCTATTGGCTGCCTCGATGCCCAGCTCGTAGAGTGGAGGAACTCCGCGGGGTCGGCAGTACCGTCGGAGCGAGGAGGCAGATCTGGCTTGAACTTGCCCGGCCAGGCCACGCTGCGCAGCTCGGTGGTGAAGGCGCGGCAGCCTGCAGTGGCTACAGGGGGCCTTTGGTGATGAAGGGACTACCTGGCGTGCCAAATGTCGGATTTCGGGTTCCGGCAGAACCTTGAGGTTCGAACTCTGGGGTGCGCGCGAAGATCTCTCCCCTACTGAGGGAGTCCTGGACTAGGGGGTGTCCGGATAGCCGAACTATCATCATCGGCCAGACTCCAAGACTATGAAGATACAAGATTGAAGATTTCGTCCCGTGTCCGGATGGGACTTTCCTTGGCGTGGAAGGCAAGCTTGGCGATAAGGATATGTAGATCTCCTACCATTGTAACCGACTCTGTGTAACCCTAGCCCTCTCCGATGTCTATATAAACTGGAGGGTTTTAGTCCATAGGACAAAACAACAATCATACCATAGGCTAGCTTCTAGGGTTTAGCCTCCTTGATCTTGTGGTAGATCCACTATTGTACTACCCATATCATCAATATCAATCAAGCAGGAGTAGGGTTTTACCTCCACCGAGAGGGCCCAAACCTGGGTAAAAACATTGTGTCCCTTGTCTCCTGTTACCATCCGCCTAGACGCACAGTTCGGGACCCCCTACCCGAGATCCACCGGTTTTGACACCGACATTGGTGCTTTCATTGAGAGTTCCTCTGTGTCGTCCCCAATAGGCTCGATGGCTCCTTCGATCATCAACAACAACAACGCAGTCCAGGGTGAGACTTTTCTCCCTAGACAGATCTTCGTATTCGGCGGCTTTGCACTGCGGGCCAATTCGCTTGGCCATCTGGAGCAGATCGAAAGCTATGCCCCTGGCCATCAGGTCAGATTTGGAAGTCTGAACTTCACGGCTGACATCCGCGGAGACTTGATCTTCGATGGATTCGAGCCACAGCCGAGCGCGCCGCACTGTTACAATGGGCATGATTTAGCTCTGCTGCCGGACAGTGCCCTGGAGGCCGCACACGAGTCCGCTCCGACCCTTAATTCGGAGCCGGCTGCGCAGATCGAGGACGGGTGTCTAGACACCGCCTCGGGGGCTGCAACCTCTACGACGATGGAGCCGAATACTGACCTTGTCCCTTGTGAACCTCGTGACTCCGAGGTGCCGGACTCCTCGCCGGATTCCGAACGTCCCGCGCCCCTCCAATCGAATCCGGTTAGGCGCCGATCATGGAGTTCACCGCTGCGGACATCTTTCAGCACTCACCTTTTGGCGACATCCTGAATTCGCTAAAGTATCTCTCGTTATCAGGAGAGTCCTGGCCGGATCACGGTCAGGACGGTTGGGATGCGGACGACGAAGAAATTCAAAGCCCACCCACCACCCACTTCGTAGCCACTGTCGACGACCAACCGACGTGCTAGACTTCGACTCCGAAGACATCGACGGTATGGACGACGATGCCGGAGACGACCAAGAACCAGCGCCTACTGGGCACTGGAAAGCCACCTCAAGTCACGACGTATACATGGTGGATACACCAAAAGGAAGCGATAACGAGGAACAATGGGATGCGGCGAAGGATAATTCCCCCGAAAAACAACCAAAACGGCGACGCAAGCGCCGCCCGAAGTCCCGCCTCGATAACAACAGCACCCACACTGACCCAGCCGTAGAGCAGGGCGAACCAATGGACGACGAACATGCCACCAAGAAACCATCCGAACAGGATGAATTGGACGAGCAACCCATCCCCGGAAAAAACAACAGTCCAGACGATCTCACGCCGGACACATCACCGGAGCATAAGAACCTTCACAAAAGGCACGTCGCCACTGCAAGAAGTTTGAAGAAGCAGAAGCGGAAGCTCAAAACAGCGGAAGACGTACTCAGAATGAGATGGAGCAAAGTACTCAAGACCGCAGATAAATACGGCGATAGTCACCAAGCAAAGAGCTACCCGAAGCGCAAGCTGTTGCCCGAATTTGACGAGGAGGCCGTAGAGCCCCCACAGTCAAAAAACAAAGAGACCGCCTGGCCGGATAGACGACCAGATGACAGGCTAAGAGCGGCAAGCGGCGCCACACACAAGCCGGCACACGATCCACATAAGGATCCTCGCAAAAAGGATGGCCCGGTCAAGTCCATCTATGGGCCAAAAAAGAAGGCTCCAGGAAGCAACACAACACGCCGAGTGTTTGAAGATAACGACACACCTAAATACAGGGGCGCCGCACACCCACTATGTTTCACCGATGAGGTACTGGATCATGAATTTCCAGCGGGATTCAAGCCCGTAAACATAGAGGCATACGACGGAACAACAGACCCCAGAGTCTGGATTGAGGATTACATCCTACACATACATATGGCTAGAGGAGACGATCTCCATGCCATAAAATACCTACCCCTCAAGCTCAAAGGGCCAGCTCGGCATTGGCTCAAAAGCCTCCCAGAAAATACCATTGGAAGTTGGGAAGATCTCGAGGATGCGTTTCGAGCAAATTTCCAGGGGACTTATGTCCGCCCTCTGGATGTAGACGATTTAAGTCACATAACTCAACAGCCCGGAGAGTCAGCACGCAAATTTTGGAACAGGTTCCTCACCAAAAAGAACCAAATAGTCGACTGTCCGAACACCGAAGCCTTAGCAGCCTTTAAACATAACGTCCGAGACGAATGGCTCGCCAGACACCTCGGCCAGGAAAAACCAAGAACAATGGCCGCGCTAACAAGCCTCATGACCCGCTTTTGCGCAGGGGAAGATAGCTAGCTGGCAAGATGCAGCACCAGCGACCCGAGTACATCCGAGGTCAGGGATGGAAATGGGAAATCACGACGCAGAAAAGATCAGTGCGGGAATAAGGAAAACGGCCCAAATAGCACGGCGGTCAACGCCGGGTTCAAAAGCTCTCGGCCGAATAACAAAGCACTGCCCCTTAAGGACAACAGTGATGAGCTATCCAACCTAAACAAAATCTTGGATAGGATATGTCAAATCCACAGTACCCCCGGGAAGCCTGCAAATCATACCCACAGAGATTGTTGGGTCTTCAAGCAGTCCGGTCGACTTAACGCCAAACACAAGGGGCTCGACACACCAAGCGAAGACAATGACGAACCCCACAAGCAGCGTGCTAGAAAACAAAAGACTTTCCCACTAGAAGTCAAAACAGTGAACTCACTTCATGTGATAACAAGGAAAAATAGTGCGGCACCTACTAAAGCACGCGCCGCACGGTCCACCCCAGCGGAGTCCCGAAATTGGATGTCAAAACCAATTACTTTCGACCATCAGGATTACTCCAGAAGTATTCGAAACGCAGGAGGGACTGCTTTGATATTGGATCCCATAATCGATGGACTACAATTCACACAAGTCCTAATGGATGGCGGCAGTGATATAAACTTGATATACCAAGACACCATCCGCAAAATGGGGATAGACCCTACCAAAATTCGCCATAGCAGCACTTCCTTCAAAGGAGTGACGCCATGCCTTTATGCCAATTGTACAGGCTCTGTACTACTAGAGGTTGTGTTCGGTTCATCCGACAACTTCCGTTGCGAAAAGCTAATCTTCCATATCGCCCCATTCAAAAGTAGCCATCAAGCACTACTGGGACGCGAAGCTTTCGCCCGCTTTAACACAATACCGCATTACGCATCTCTTACACTTAAAATGCCTGGTCCACGCGGCATAATCTCATTAAAGGGTAACTTCGAGTGTTCCTCGACCACGGAAAATGTGAGACTGCTTTGACAGCCACACACTAATCCGGCCTTGCTGATCAAAGCCCCTAAAAACAGGTCATTCAGACCTCGAACACGGTTAGGCGAGTCCGGTATAAATAAACAAGGGGCATCCTAGCCGCATACCTCTTTACAAGGGGCTGCACGCATGAACAATGAGAGCCAATAAAGATCAACTTTATTCATCTTCCAAATCATACTCTGTTTTAAATACATTTTTTGCACGATATTTTTTCCAAACTAAGTTCTTCTCTTTTACAGATGAACCACGTGCTACACCCGTCTGGGATACAGCACAACGGAGACACAGGTGCAGACGTGCAGCAGGGACCCGCTGCAAGGATTCTTTTCAGATTAAGACCCTGCGTAAACCTTTTTTACTGTCTCTTGTTGATACACATCCCCCGGTTTTCTAGCATAACCGAGGAGGAGGCTGGCGTTTTGGCATCGGTCGCGTCAGAAGTTCTCGCCCGTACCTGGACACTAGGGGCTTAGGGCATTGTTCTGCCCGTTATTATAAAGACCGAATACCTCAGGGAGTGTTCGGCGTCTCGAGTTAGGACTTATATGCATCAGCTCCGAATCATGTCTTTGGTCAAATGTTGGGTTTGCCCGGCTCCTGTGTTTTGCTGCCTTACGTTCCGCTCCATCGGCTAACGCGGCACCAGGAGAACTACTGCGATTGTGCCCCGGTTCGGCTGGGCGAGCACCTCAGTAGAGAAAGCCGAAAACTGACTGTCATGATATAGCGAGAGACTGGTCAACCACTCGATCGACTACTAGAATGTTTAGAATTCCTCCGCTTTGACGAAGGACCGCTTCCCGGTCAGGCACACACGCGCCCCGAGTTCGGAGAGCGCGGTGCCTCTAGGGGCTATATAGTAGCCCCACCATCGAGCTCCTATGGCTAAGTGAAAGTGATAAAGCATTATAGTCCGGTTGCCTAGTTTGCTATGCTATCACCTCCTTCAAAGGACCAAGACGTTGGATTAAGTGTGAAAATGCGCTTTTTTTTGCAAACACCCCCGCACCATGTGTGTGGGGGCTGAACCCAAAGACTGCCATCTTTCAGGTTATACTTACATATACATTAACGGCCGCACAGGAGATATTTCAATACTTGAACGCACAAGTATAAAAAGCCATTACATTATAAATATGGTTTCACAAATCATACATGTCATTTGAACATAACATTTTTCGAGCACTGCGACTCTATTAAACGAGCGCCCTGCAGGACTTCCTCAAAATAGTGGTCGGCGGGTAATCGGCTTTTGTCCGAACCCCGGGATGCAACATCGGTGGCATCCATCTCCGCCCAGTATGTCTTGACACGGGCGAGAGTCATCCGTGCACCCTCTATGCATGCCGACCGCTTCATCGCCTTGATATGCGGCACCGCCCCAAGGAATTGCTGCAATAAGCCAAAATAACTCTTCGGCTTCGGCCTTTCCGGCCACAGATGAGCCACCACATCCGTCATGGCTAATCCGGACAATCTATTCAGCTCAGCCCACTCAGCCAACCGATCGGTCAACGGAAGTGGATGCTCTGGACTAAGGAATTGAGACCAAAAAAGATCTTCCATTTCGTGATCCTTTTGGCTTCGGAAGTGCACGACTGCATCCGCCGCACTCGCCGCCAAATTCAGAAAAGGATCCTCCGCACCCCACAACTAGCCCAACTGAGCATACTTCGGATCCGTGAACTTCCTACGCAGCAAAAAGGGCTTTCCAGCCGCAATGTCTCCGGCCTGACGCAGTTCCTCCTTTATAGCCCGCATTGCAGAACGGGCATCCTTGGCTTTGGAGGTGGCGTTCTTCAGGTCCTCTCGCTCCACCTGGCGTTCTCTTTCAAGAACCTCATAGCGGTCGGTAGCATCTTTTAGTTTCACGGCCATTCCGGCCATGTCCTCCCTGCTTCGGCAGTGAGCAGCCTTTTCGGCTTTTAGCTCCTCCGCTGCCTTCGAGGCAGCCGCATCACTTTTTCTGGCTTGCTCCTTGGCTCGAGCAAGCTCTGCCCGAAGGTCTTCCACAGCAGCAGCACCATCTGCATCAAGCATACATGTTGTAAGGAGTGGGCATCAGCTCCCTTACCAGGTGACCGCGGAGAAACCACCTACCTTGTGACTCGTCAAGTCGTTTATTGACAAGCGCGATGTCCGCATCCGCAACGTCGAGTTGCCGCTTCAGCTTGGCAACTCTATCAGTCCGGCTGGCCACCGAATGTTCCGCCACCTGCATAGGAAAGGAGACATTTTATAACTGAGATTATGATCCTCGGCACGCTGTCGTTTTCGACAACATACCGAGTCTCAGGGGCTACTATCTATACAGGGCGCACTCTATGTGCAAAACTGTCAAAAGGTATGTCATTTTTTGCGTACCTCAAACCTCGTCAGTAAACTTCCGACGGCCTCACGCAACCCGCTCTCGGCGGATGAGATCCTTTCAATCACCGTACTCATTAATGTGCGGTGATCTTCTGAGATACACGCCCTCTCGAGCAGATCCTGCAGCTCCACCGGCCGTACTCCAGTGGGTGCCGAACTCCCCGGCCCCGCCGGACTCGGGGAGACCCTCTGTGACGACACCTCAGGGTCGTCCGCCCCGCCTGACGGGGTGGCAGATGGAGGCATTTCGCTCTCCATCATCTCCGGACGAAGGTCCCTCGAGGATGAGCTCTGCTGAGAAGGGCTGAGATCCGAACTACAAGGTAAAAACTTCGGTTATCCTTAGAAATAAGATAGGGATGTCCCTTATCACAAAACTCCCCTTTTTTCTACTTACGGCTCGCTGGAGGGCTGATTCCTTCGGGGAGACTGTGCGGCCGGGAATCCTCCCGGCGCGGGAACCTCCGGTGCAGATTTCTTTCCCCGCTTTGAGGCCTTGGCGTCCGGGTCTTCGGAAGCAGTCCTCTTCTCCCCCTGGAGGGAGGGATTCTTGATTCCCCCCTTACTGAGAGCCTCTGTAGCAGAGGTGGTAGTTTCCC
>NC_041381.1:74386280-74402205 GCF_002162155.2 Triticum dicoccoides
GAAGCGGTGATGTAGAACCACTCCTATTGCCACAAGCTGAGCTCCTCCAGAAAAGAGCCCTCGGGCCATGGAGCATCGGCCCTCTTGCTTATAACCGCCCTGCCGCACTCTGCCTAACGCCCCTCAACTATCTTCAGCTCCACGTTGAAGGTTTTGAGCCACAAACCGAAGTGAGGGGTAGTGCGGAGAAAGGCTTTGCAGACGACAATAAATGATGAGATGTGGAGGATGGACTCCGGAGCCAAGTCGTGGAATTCCAGCCCATAGTAAAACATGAGTCCCCTTGCAAAGGGATCCATCTGGAAGCCTAAGCCCCGACAGAGGTGAGACACGAACATGACACTCTCGCCAGGCTCGGGAGTAGGAATGACCTGCCCTTGGGCAGGCAACCTATGCGAAATCTCGTATGTTAAGTACCTGGCATCTCTCAGCTTTAGCACGTCCTCTTCCGTGACGGAGGAGGGCATCCACCGACCCTGTAGGTCGGAGCCAGACATTGTCGAAGGTCCGAAGTGCTCGAATCTGGAGCCCTGGGTGTTTGAACTCGGGGCGAGGGGCGGATTCGATTGGGGATTGAAGAAAAGGAACAGGCCTTGGTCTCATTATAAAGAGGGAGAATACCAAGAGCCATCCCCATGACCGTTTGGAACTCGCCTTCGATGGAGGGGGCGTGGCAATGGGCGCGGTTGGGTTACTCACGTCCGTATTGATGGGAATCCCGTAATATGGGGAACACGATCTCTACTTCGACAAGACGTGCCAAGGAAACCGCTTTGGTAAACGCGCTGAGGTGGTATAATAAAAACGATTCGAGTAAAGGCTTGGTTGTTGTGTGACGTCATGCCACAAAATATGTCAGCAGATTGAACTTGTGTAAATATTATTCTCTCCTCGGTGGTATGTGGAATTTATTTTACAGAGCCGAACACTATCCTGGTGTTCACAATCTTCTATGAATTATTCGGAGGAGGAAGCCGCCTTGCAATGCCGAAGACAATATGCGCGCTAGACTCGTCGTCATTGAAGCCTGGTTCAGGGGCTACTGAGGGAGTCCTGGACTAGGGGGTGTCCAGATAGCCTAACTATCATCATCGGCCGGACTCCAAGACTATGAAGATACAAGATTGAAGACTTCGTCCCGTGTCCGGATGGGACTTTCCTTGGCGTGGAAGGCAAGATTGGCGATACGGATATGTAGATCTCCTACCGTTGTAACCGACTCTATGTAACCCTAGCCCTCTCCGGTGTTTATATAAACCGGAGGGTTTTAGTACATAGGACAGAACAACAATCATACCATAGGCTAGCTTCTAGGGTTTAGCCTCCTTGATCTCGATGTAGATCCACTCTTGTACTACCCATATCATCAATATCAATCAAGCAGGAGTAGGGTTTTACCTCCATCGAGAGGGCCCGAACCTGGGTAAAAACATCGTGTCCCCTGTCTCCTATTACCATCCGCCTAGACGCATAGTTCGGGACCCCCTACCCGAGATCCGCCTGTTTTGACACCGACACCTACCAACTCACATCTCGAAGCCTCGCAAGGGATCTAAGCTAGAAAGATGAACACACAAGGGACACGAGGTTTATACTGGTTCAGGCCACCATTGTGGTGTAATACCCTACTCCAGTGTGTGGTGTGGTGGATTGCCTCAGGAGTTGATGATGAACAATACAAAGGGAGAACAACCTCGCGAGGGGCTGTTCTTGAGCTGGTGCGATGAACTTCTGGGGTGAGTTCAGTCACTTCTCTCTCTCTCTAGTCTACCCAAAACATGGATCCCCAATCTTGGTGGTGGTTAGCTCTATTTATAGAGGGAGGCCCTGGGCCTCTTCCCAAATAATGAGCGGGAAGGGCGCCAACAGTTGGCCATTTTGAAGGGGAACATCTAGTACACTTATCCTGACTAAAGTTGGTCTTCGACTGCCAAAGACTCCGACGGTGACGCCGTCCTGGGCTCCACGGTGACCTCCGTCCTGCCGCTCCACTGGTATTGGTATTGTTGCACTGAAACGGTAACCTTTGCCTGATGCATTGGCCTGTGCTTGCCCCCTTTGCACCGAAGGGGAAACAAGGAAAGTGCGCAGGCCGGCGCCTGCGTGGCGCCCCCTTAGTATCGATCGCCATGGCTTGCGTCACGAGCACCTCGCGAGGTACCCTGCCTTGATCTCTCCGCCCCCTCGCGAGCCTGCCTATTGAGGCTGCTCCTGTGGAAGCTTCATGTTGTCCGCCCTACAAGGCTTGGCCTCTCGCGAGGGTCTTGAGCTTGAGCTGATGAAGGTGGGCTGCACTGGGCCTCCGCTTAAGCCACGCCGCAGGTCGCAGGCAGGCAAGTCTAGGGACCCCCATTCGCAGAACATCGACAGTAGCCCCCGGGCCCAAGGCACGCCCGGACTTGGCTTAGCAGAGAGGCGAAGGGGCAAGAGCAAAGTGCCATGGACCCCAATAGCCAGTGGCCTTGGGCGCCGCGTGGCGGGACGGAGCCTTGCCTGCCTGCGACCTGCGGCGTGGCTTAAGCGGAGGCCCAGTGCAGCCCACCTTCATCAGCTCAAGCTCAAGACCCTCGCGAGAGGCCAAGCCTTGTAGGGCGGACAACATGAAGCTTCCACAGGAGCATCCTCAATAGGCAGGCTCGCGAGGGGGCGGAGAGATCAAGGCAGGGTACCTCGCGAGGTGCTCGTGACGCAAGCCATGGCGATCGAGACTAAGGGGGCGCCACGCAGGCGCCGGCCTGCGCACTTTCCTTGTTTCCCCTTCGGTGCAAAGGGGGCAAGCACAGGCCAATGCATCAGGCAAAGGTTACCGTTTCAGTGCAACAATACCAATACCAGTGGAGCGGCAGGACGGAGGTCACCGTGGAGCCCAGGACGGCGTCACCGTCAGAGTCTTTGGTAGTCGAAGACCAGCATTAGTCTGGATAAGTGCATTAGATGTTCCCCTTCAAAATGGTCAATTTTTGGCGCCCTTCCCGCTCATTATTTGGGAAGAGGCCCAGGGCCTCCCTCTATAAATAGAGCTAGCCACCACCGAGATTGGGGATCCAGGTTTTGGGTAGACTAGAGAGAGAGAGAGGCGACTGAACTCACCCAAGCAGTTCATCGCACCAGCTCAAGAACAGCCCCTCGCGAGGTTGTTCTCCCTTTGTATTGTTCATCATCAGCCCCTAAGGCAATCCACCACACCACACACTGGAGTATGGTATCACACCACAATGGTGGCCTGAACCAGTATAAACCTCGTGTCCCTTCTGTGTTCATCTTTCTAGCTTAGATCCCTTGTGAGGCTTCGAGACGTGAGTTGGTAGGGGAGAGACCTTCGTGCGCACCCCAGAGTTCGAACCTCAAGGGTCTGTCAGAACCCGAAATCTGACATTTGGCGCGCCTAGTAGGGGCAAGTGTGAAGTAGGTAAGTCTAGCCTGGGTACCCCTTTTTGTCGGATGGACGCTGCCGAAGCATCATGGGGAACCGGAGACGCCTACGTCCCGCCACGCGGCGCCCAAGGCCGCAGGCTATTGGGGCCCGTGGTGCTTTGCACTTGCCCCTTCGCCTCTCTGCTAAGCCAAGTCCGGGCGCGCCTTGGGCCCGGGGGCTACTGTCGGCGTTCTGGGAACGGGGGTCCCCAGAATTGCCTTCCTGCGGCCTGCAGCGTGGCTCAAGCGGAGGCCCAGTGCAGCCCACCTTCATCAGCTCAAGCTCAAGACCCTCGCGAGGGGCCAAGCCTTGCAGGGCGGAAAACATGAAGCTTCCTCAGGAGCAGCCTCATCAGGCGGGCTCGCGAGGGGGCGGAGAGATCAAGGCAGGGTACCTCGCGAGGTGCCCGTGACGCAAGCCATGACGATCGAGACTAAGTGGGCGCCAGGCGGGCGCCGGCCTGCGCAGTTTCCTTGTTTCCCCTTCGGTGCAAAGGGGGCAAGCACAGGCCAAGGCATCATGCAAAGGATTCCGTTTCAGTGCAACAAGACCAAGACCAGTGGAGCTGCAGGACGGAGGTCACCGTGGAGCCCAGGACGGCGTCACCGTCAGAGTCTTTGGCAGTCGAAGACCAGCATTAGTCAGGATAAGTGCACTCGATGTTCCCCTTCAAAATGATCAATTTTTGGCGCCCTTCCCGCTCATTATTTGGGAAGAGGCCCAGGGCCTCCCTCTATAAATAGAGATAGCCACCACCGAGTTTGGGGATCCAGTTTTTGGGTAGACTAGAGAGAGAGAGGCGACTGAACTCACCCAAGCAGTTCATCGCACCAGCTCAAGAACAGCCCCTCGCGAGGCTGTTCTCCCTTTGTATTGTTCATCATCAGCCCCTGAGGCAATCCACCACACCACACACTGGAGTAGGGTATTACACCACAATGGTGGCCTGAACCAGTATAAACCTCGTGTTCCTTGTGTGTTCATCTTTCTAGTTTAGATCCCTTGCGAGGCTTCGAGACGTGAGTTGCTAGGGGAGAGATCTTCGCGCGCACCCAAGAGTTCGAACCTCAAGGGTCTGCCGGAACCCGAAATCCGACATTTGGCGCGCCAGGTAGGGGAGGGAGGCATAGGAGTGGATTTTTCTTTCTTCCACCGCCAGGGCTGAGGAGGCCCTGGGCCTCTTCCCAAATAATGCGGGTGGCTAGCTCTATTTATATAGGGAGTCCCTAGGCCTCTTCCCAAATAATGAGCGGGAAGGGCGCCAACAATTGGCCATTTTTAAGGGGGACATCTAGTACACTTATCCTGACTAAAGTTGGTCTTCGACTGCCAAAGACTTTGATGGTGACGCCGTCCTGGGCTCCACGGTGACCTCCGTCCTGCCGCTCCGCTGGTCTTGGTCTTGTTGGACTGAAATGGTAACCTTTGCCTGATGCCTTGGCCTGTGCTTGCCCCCTTTGCACCGAAGGGGAAACAAGGACACTGCGCAGGTCGGCGCCCGCCTGGCACCCGCCTGGTCTCGATCGTCATGGCTTGCGTCACGGGCACCTCGCGAGGTACCCTACCTTGATCTCTCCGCCTCCTCGCGAGCCCGCCAGAGGAGGCTGCTCCTGAGGAAGCTTCCCGTCGTCCGCCCCGCGAGGCTTGGCCCTCGTGAGGGTCTTGAGCTTGAGTTGATGAAGCTGGGCTGCACTGGGCCTCGGCTTGAGCTACGCCACAGGCCGCAGGCAGGCAAGTCTGGGGACCCCCGTTCCCAGAACGCCGACAGATGTATGAGATGATCATGTTTGTATAGGTTATCATGACTTGCATGTCGATAAATATGGCAACCGGAAGGAGCAATAGGGTTGTATTTAATTATTGTATGACCTGCGTGTCAATCATTATTCGCTATATAATGCTTTACTTTCTCGCTAAGCGCTAGCAATAGTAGTAGAAGCATGGTTGGCGTGACAACCCCGATGGTGACACGATGATGGAGATCATGGTCATGTCGTCGACGAAGGAGATCATGCCGGTGCTTTGGAGATGGAGATCAAAAGCACAAGATGATGGCCATATCATGTCACTTACGATTTGCATGTGATGTTAATACTTTTATGCATCTTATTTTGCTTAGAACGACGGTAGCATTATAAGGAGACCCTCACTAAAATTTCAAAATAAAATTGTATTCTTCCCATGTGTGCATCGTTGTGAAAGTTCATCGTTTTGAAGCACCACGTGATGATCGGGTGTGATAGACTCTATGTTCACATACAATGGGTGCAAGCCAGTTTTGCACATGTGGAACACTTGGGTTAAACTTGACGAGCCTAGGATGTACAGACATGGCCTCAGAACACAAGAGACCGAAAGGTCGAGCATGAGTCATATAGTAGATATGATCAACATGGAGATGTTCACCATTGAAACCACCTCATCTCACGTGACGATCGGACTTGGGTTGGTGAATTTGGATCATGTTTCACTCGGACAACCGGAGGGATGTTGATTTGAGTGGGAGTTATTAAGTAATATGATTAATTGAACTCATTATCATGAACAATAGTCTAAGTTGTCTTTGCAAATTATGTTGAAGATCAATAGCTCGCGTTGTAGCTCCCTGTTTTAATACATTCCTAGAGAAAGACTAAGTTGAAAGATATTGTGAGCACGTAGTCTGAGGATTGTCCTCACTTCTACACAGAAGGCTTATGTCCTTGATGCACCGCTCGGTGTGCCAACCCCTCTAACATCGTCTATGGATGTTGTGAACATCTGGAAGACACTTTTTGATGACTACTTGATAGTTTTGTACGCTATGCTTTACGGCTTAGAATCGGGGCTCCAACGACATTTCGAACGCCATGGAACATATGAGATGTTCTGAGAGCTGAAATTGGTATTTTAGGCTCATGCCCGTGTTGAGAGGTATGAGTCCTCTGATAAGTTCTTTGCCTACAAGATGGAGGAGAATAGCTCAGCCAGTGAGCAAGTGCTCAGAATGTCTAGGCGCTACAATCGCTTGAATCAAGTAGGAGTTAATCTCCCAGATAAGATAATGATTGACAAAGCTCTCCAGTCACTATCACCAAGCTGCTAGAACTTTGTGATGAACTATAACATGAAAGGGATGGAGATGATCCCAGAGCTGTTCGTGGTAGGACGCGAAGGTAGAAATCAAGAAGGAGCATCAAGTGTTGATGGTTAACAAGACCACTGGTTTCAAGAAGGGCAAGGGAAAGAAGGGAAACTTCATCAATGACAAGCCAGTTGCTGCTCCAGTGAAGAAACCCAAGGTTGAGCCCAAACACGAGACTAAGTGCTTCTATTGTAAGGGGAACGGTCACTGATAGCGGAACTGCCCCAAATACTTAGTAGATAAGAAGGTAGGCGACTTCAACAAAAAAATTGATATATGTGTTATTGATGTGCACCTTACTAGTACTCCTAGTAGCACCTGGGTATGAGATACCAGTTCAGTTGCTAATATTAGTAACTCAAAACAAAAGTTGTGGAACAAATGGGGACTAGCTAAGGGCGAGGTGACGATGTGTGTTGGAAGTGTTTCCAAGGTTGATGTGATCACCATCGCACGCTCCCTCTACATTTGAGATTAGTGTTGTAACCTAGATAAATGTTATTTGGTGTCTGCATTGAGCATGAACATGATTAGATCGTCTTTATTGCAATAAGGTTATTCATTTTGGTTAGAGAATAATGGTTATTCTGTTTACATGAATAATACCTTCTATGGTCATGCATCCAATGTGAATGGTTTATTGAATCTCGATCGTAGTGATACACGTGTTCATAATATTGATGCCAAAATATGTAGAGTTGATAATGATAGTACAACTTTCTTGTGGCAGTACTGCTTAGGTCATATTGGTGTAAAGTGCATGAAGAAACTCCATGGTGATGGACTTTTGGAGTCACTTGATTTTGAATCACTTGACACATGCGAACCATGCCTCATGGGCAAGATGAGTAAAACCCCGTTTTCCGGTACAATGGAACGGGCAAGTAACTTGTTAGAAATCTACATATTGATGTGTGCGGTCCGATGAGCGTCGACGCGCGTGGTGGATATTGTTACTTTCTCACCTTCACTAATCATTTGAGTAGATATGGGTATATTTGCTTAATGAAGCATAAGTCTAAAACATTTGAAAAGTTCATGCAATTTGAGAGTGAAGTTGAGAATCATCGTAACAAGAAGATTAAATTCCTATGATCTGATCGAGGGGGAGAATATCTGAGTTATGAGTTTGACAATCACTTAAGACAATGTGGAATTGTTTCACAGTTGACGCCACCTGGAACACCACAGCGTAATGGTGTGTCTGAACATCGTAATTGTACCTCATTGGATATGGTGCGTTCTATCATGTCTCTTGCTGATCTGCAACTATCGTTTTGGGGTTATGCGTTAGAGACAGTTGCATTCACTTTAAATAGGGCACCATCTAAGTCCGTAGACACGACACCGTATGAACTATTGTTTAGCAAGAAACCTAAGCTGTCGTTTCTTAAGGTTTGGGCCTGCGATGCTTATGTCAAAAGGCTTCAACCAAAAAAGCTCGAACCCAAAGCGGACAAATTTGTCTTCATAGGATACCCGAAGGAGACGGTTGGGTATATCTTCTATGTTAGATCCGAGGGCAAAGTGTTTGTCCCTAAGAACGGGTCCTTTCTCGAGAAAGAGTTTCTCTCAAAAGAATTGAGAGGTAGGAAAATAGAACTTGATGGGGTTGTTGAACCTTTCATTCAACCAGAGAGTAGCATGGCACAGAAAGATGTTTTTGTGGCACCTACGTCAGTTGAAGAGGAAGCCAATGATAGTGATCATGAAGTTTCGGATCAAGTTACTATCGAACCTTGTAGGTCGACAAGGATACGTGCTGCTCCTGAGTGGTACGGTAATCCTGTCTTAGAGGTCATGTTGTTGGACAATGATGAACCTACGAGCTATGGAGAAGCGATGGTGGGCCCGGATTTCGACAGATGGTTAGAGGCCATGAAATCCAAGATGGGATCCATGTATGAAAACAAAGTGTGGACTTTGGAATCATTACCCGAAGGGCAAAAGGCCATTCAGAATAAATGGATCTTCAAGAAGAAGACAGACGCGGGCGATAATGTCACCATATATAAAGCTCGACTTGTGGCAAAGGGGTCTTCACAACTTCAAGGAGTAGAGTACGATGACACTTTCTCACCCATAGCGATGCTTACGTCCGTCAGAATCGTGTTGGCAATAGCTGCATTTTCGATTATGAAATCTGGCGGATTGATGTCAAAACAAGTTTCATTGACGGTTTCCGTGAGGAAAGGTTGTATGTGATACAACCAAAAGGTTTTGTCGATCCTAAGGATGCTAAAAGGTATGCAAGCTATAGCGGTCCTTCTATGGACGGGAGCAAGCATCTTTTAGAGTTGGAGCATACGCTTTGATGAGGTGATCAAAGCTTTTGGGTTTATACAAAGTTTGCAAGAAACTTGTATTTACAAGAAAGTGAGTGGGAGCACTACAACATTTCTTATAATTATATGTGGCTGACATATTATTGGTGCAACAAACCCCAAGTGTGTTACCCAGACTGTACACAAGCTTAAGAGCAAGGCTGCAACATCCAAGACCATACCAAACTTAATATATCAGCTCTTTGAGAAATCAAAGGGTGGATCAAGAAGACCAAGACCAAGCTAAAGCAGCAAGGCACACCTTAGGAAAAACCTCCCTTGTCGGGTAGGCGAGCCTGGCAAGGTCAAGGGTGCCCTGAAGACAAGTCTCAAGACTGTCCCGGGAGGCCTGCCGGGCATGATGAGGGTGGACTACCCCGCCAAGACTCCATCGCTCCACCTCACAGCAACGCAAGTCATTGATCGATGCGGTGTCGAGCCCCCAAGTGACTAAGTGGCTGTTATCTGGCACGTGGCAGCCACTTCCGAAGGAAATCACCTCCAAATGACACTTGTCCAGGGATGTGTCATGCAGACAGGTGAGAAGGTGTCCGAACGGCCTGGTAAGGCTTGTCGGGCTGCGCTACGATGTGACACTAAGCGATGCATTTAATGCACCTTGTCCTGTCTACAGAGTTAGGTATGATAGCACTATTTGCTATCTAGTTAGTACACAATGACTGATTTGCCATTGTGGTGACCCCTTGATCTATAAAAGTAGGGTCGTGGCAACCTTAGAAAGGATCCAGACCTTTGTACACTCATACGCGCATAGCTGCTCTCACCCCGAGGCAACCTTGCCGGGCTAGAGTGTTGCATCTCCACTACGGTCCCCTCATCAATCCACTAAAGCAGGAGTAGGGTTTTACGCCTCGCGGCAGCCCGAACTTGGGTAAAACTGCCTGTGTGATCACTGTCGTGCCACTCTGCGCCTTCCGCTCTTTGTGCAATGAGCTCTTCCCCGTACCGAACCACAAGGGGCCGATGGCCTCATAGGTGGCCATCTTTTCCCACGACATCTTTGGTGCGCCGGGTAGGGGGAGGCGCTTGTGTGACCCAAGAGTGTATGTAACGCGTCATCTTCATCATAGTTTTCTTAATTGATGGCTTCATCATCCATGGCGCCCAAGAAGAAGCCCGGTGTTGTAGCTCACCCATCCACCTCGAAGGCCTCGTCGCACGCGGCCGCCGACACCGTGGGGGCCACGGGGATACATGGGGATGTCGACGCTGCAGGCGTTGTCGTCACCACCGCCCCTGCGGCCGAAGCGGGAGCAAGAGGCACCGGAGAAGGACAACATCAGCAGCATCCCAATAGCCATGCTCCACATAGTGCTGGAGTGGAGATCATTTCGTCTGTGCCTCTCCGCCCCACCAAATGATGCAGCCACAGTAGTGGCATTCGCTCTAGGGCAAACCGAAACCCACCGGCTTCCCCCGCTGCGGGTACGGCTGTCGGCATTCTAGGAACGGGGTTCCCCAGACTTGCCTGCCTACGGCCTGCGGCGTGGCTCAAAGGGGGGCCCAGCACGGCCCATCTTCATCAACACAAGCTCAAGACCCTCGCGAGGGGCCAAGCCTCGCGGGGCGGACGACAAGGAGCTTCCTCAGGCACGGCCTCATCAGGCTAGCTCGCGAGGAGGCGGAGAGTTCAAGGCGGGGTACCTCGCGAGGTGCCCATGACGCAAGCCATGACGACCAAGGGCGCCAATCGAGCGCCAGCCCGCGTAGTGTCCACCTTTCCTCTTTGGTGCAAAGGGAGCAAGCGCAGGCGAGAGCATCAAGCAAAGGCATCCGTTTCGATGCAACAAGACCAAGACCAGCCCAATGGCAGGAAGGAATTCATTGTGGAGCCCAAGTAGGCGTCACCACCAGATCCTTTGACAGGCGAGGACCAACTTCAGTCAGGATAAGTGTACCCGTTGTTCCCCTTCAAAATGGCCAATTGTTGGCGCCCTTCCCGCTCAATATTTGGGAAGAGGCCCAGGGCCTTTGCCTATAAATAGGACTAGCCACCCCCAGGGTAGAGGCATCTGGATCGGTACCTGAAGCAAGAGAGAGAGAGAGAAGGGCGGCTGAACTCCTCCTAGCAGTTCATCGTCCCAGCCAAGAACAGGCCCTCACGAGGCTGTTCTTCCTTGTATTCTTCATCATCAGCCCAAGAGGCAATCCACCACACCACACACTGGAGTAGGGTATTACACCACAATGGTGGCCTGAACCAGTATAAACTCTGTGTCTCTTGTGTTGTTCCTTTCGTAGTTTAGATCCTAGCGATTCGGCGAGGAGCAGGTAGGTACAGGGCGAAACCTCCGCGCGCACCCCAGTGTTCGAACCTCAAGGGTCTGCCAGAACCCGAAACCTGACAACGGCCACAGGGCAGGCGCCACCCCTGGGACGGGCAGGCCAAGCCGATGCGTCGAACGGAGCCGCCGATCCCCAAGCACATCCACCTCGTCAGTGTGCCACCCTAGCGACTGGCTCACGACGATGAGAACATGGTGCTGCCACTACTAGCACCGTTAGAAGCCAGGCGATGTTATGGTCTACATCGTCATCCATGCCGAGCACTGCTTCGGAGGCCATGGCGTGGGCCCAACTCCTGTTGAGATTGCCGCCGGCGGCCGGTCAGATGGATGAGTGGAGAGCCACCATTCAAAGCCTGATTAGTTTCGCCAAGGTGGGAGGATCACAGCGAGCAGGCCCATCACAGCCTTCGCAGGCGGCGACAACGGCCCGAGCTATTGGCCGTATGAAGGGGCCACCCCCACGGTGCAATCCCCTCCACGGCAGCCAGTGCATGGGCCATAGCCAGAGCCACGCGACCAAGAACCCGACAATGTATCGATGGCTTCATTCGATCCTTGAACACGTTGAGACTAGCGACGAGTCTTGGAAGACAGACGGAGGGAAGACGCGCACGTCACCATCGAACAACATCGTGAAACCCGCCGTCAGTCTGATAGGTGCAATGGCCCCGACGTCGATGAGCCCACGCCCAGCAAAGGTGGGTAGCTACCTTTTGAGGTTGGGTGCCCCGCCTTCACCCGCGAGCTGCGGCAAGTCCGTTGGCCATCTGCTCGCATGTTCAAGCCATAAATACCAGAGGAGTACGATGGGAGACTGAACCCGGCAGGGTTCTTGAGCATCTACACCATCGTTGTTCATGCTGTCGGGGGAAGAGACGAGAATGTATTCACCAAATACTTCCCTTTGGCACTCAAGCCAAATGTGAGGTCTTGGCTAATGCACCTACTAGAGAACTCCATCTCGACCTGGGCTGACCTATGCCATGAGTTTGTTGGCGCCTTCATGGGCGGCCATCAAGAACCAGGGCGTCCCAGCGACTTGCAGCTCTTCCCATAGAAGCAAGGAGAGAGTCTGCGGAAGTACATGCGGAGGTTCAGCCGAGTGCACAGGAACATTCTAGACATCCACCAGGCAGCTGTGGTAGCTGCATTCCAGTCCAACATGCGCAACCGCCGGATTGGTTCTGAAATGAACGTTTGGTTGCCCAAGACTGTGAATGTGATATACACTATGGTGGACAAGTGTTCTCGGGTAGAAGAGGGGAGGAGACTCCCCGGCAAAGAAGATGGCGTCGACATTGGCTCAGAGGACAACGATGATGCCACCAACCAGAAGAAGAAGAACAAGAATCATAACAAGAAGCGCAAGGATAAAGTAGTGATGACCGTTGAAGGATTGAGCGCACCTAGTACCAGCAAGAAGACCAAGACCGAGGCTCCCGGCAAGGAAGCTATCGCGTGCACTAATTGCCGGGAAGCCGCGGCCGCCGAGAAGGCTGGGAAGGGTGATGGGCCATACTACAAGATTCATCGGACCAAGGGCCACGATCTTCAGGAGTGTCATCAGGTCGAGCAACTTGTCAAGAAGTAGAGGGCTGAGTATGATAAGCGTGATAAGGAGAAAGACTAAGATGGCGTTGGCAGCAAGGGCCGAGGCGGTAGAGCAAGTCGTCCCTGCAAGGCTTGTCAGTATCAAGGGAAACCCACCAAAGGCTGTGAGACGAAGGATTGCAATGACGAGATTGATGAAGGAGATGAAGAGAAAACCAGCGAGCAGGAGTTCTAGAAAGCCAGTGATGCCATATGCATTGATGAGGGTGCATCTTTGCACTCCTCTCACCGCCAGCTTAAACAGTGGGTGCATGAAGTCAATGACGTTGAGCCAGCGGTTGATTATCGGAAGCCCCTCAAGTGGTCTCCCACGCCCATCATCTTTGATGGAGAGGATCACCCTGAACCCATCACCGCTGTAGGGTGTTTGCTGTTGTTGGTTTCACCAACAATCCGCAACCTCAAGGTCAGAAAGATGTTGGTTGACGGTGGGGCCAGGTTGAATCTGATTTCTCCAAAGGTCATCAGCAAACTCTAGATAGCAGATTAAGAGCTCAAGGTTACTGGCACGTTCCAAGGGATCAACCTAAGGGGAAGATCACACTTGCGGTGATGTTTGGAGGGGAGTTAAACTACCGGGCTGAGAAGATCGTGTTTGATGTGGTTGACCTCCCCCTGCCATACAATGGAATCCTTGATCGCCCAGCCTGGCCAAATTCATGGAGGCATCCCACTATGTGTCGTGGTTTTCTCGCAGGTGGGTTCGCGAGATGAAAGACACCACAGGGTGTCTTTAGGTGAGGGTAAGGCTACAGTGGAGATCAAGGGACGGGATTGGGTAAACATCACGCGGTGATTTACCCAGGTTCGAGGCCCTCCGTGGGAGGTAACACCCCTACTCCGGCATGTCTGAATATATATGCGGTATATATCTGGCAGTACAGAGTTGCTCCTGGAGCTGTATCTGAGAGGAGAACTGTGAGCTAGGTGCTCGTCTACTTGTACATGTGGGAGCCAAAGGCTCTGGGTGAGCATGCATGTGTATGAGCAAGTGTGTGTGGGGTGAGTTTCTCTGGCCGAATGGCTTGTGGCCAGGAGGCCATATCCGGGTGTGGGGATGGATTAGTGCCCTTATATATGAGTAGTGGGCATGGGTGTGTGTGTGTGGCATGAGATGTAAGCTATAGTGAGTATCTTACATCTCAAGCCGTGTGTAGCTTGTGAGCTAGGCTATGTTTGTCCCCTGAGGCATTTTATAAATCAATGCCCAGGGGACAAGGTACACTGTAGATTATGTCACGTGTGAGTGAACATTGTATGCTTTGTCAGCAGTAGTGGCCACGGTGTCGCCGCGGTATGGCCATCTTGTCCGTGTCGGGTCGCTGATGTTGTTGACTCCGGATAGCAGGCCGGCTGGACTAGCCAGATGGGGAGCCGGCCGGGCAGCCGGAAAGGCAAGTCGGCCGAGGTGGCCAGGCAGCCAGACCGGGGTGTTGGCTGGCCCGTTGTTTTTGAAGAGTCGTCTGCTCTCTTGGGCCTACCCGGGGGTCATCCCCCTGACACTAGCCTCCGAGCCTCTGCTCAACTTGGAAAAGTTGTGCGGAGGGTTCTAGCGGGCGTCGATGAAGCAGAATATGTTGATGACAGCCGGCTATGGGCTGCAGTCAGCGCGGCTTGCTTCCAGTGGGGGCACACAAGCACACCCACTGGGTGTAGCCTTCGAGCCTCCAGGCAACTTGGAAAAGTTGGGCGAAGGGTTTTCGGTTTTGTTCGTGCAGACGATGGCATCGAGGATGCCGGTTGCAGGCGGTGGCGGGCGTGCAATGGGCGCGACGTGTTCCGAGTGGGGGCGCGCAAGCGCACCCACTGGGTGTAGCCTCCGAGCCTCCAGGAAACTTGGAAAAGTTGGGCAGAGGGTCTTGTTGTTGATGATGAAGCTGATGGCGACATCGAGGGTGCCAGGCGTGGACACGGAGTTCGCCGGCTCGTGGGCACGGGGCCCTGTCGGGCGCGTACACGGAGTCTGCCGGTTGAGTGGGGGCATGTGAGCGCACCCACTGGATGTAGCCTCCGAGCCTCCGTGCAACTTGGAAAAGTTGGGCAGAGGGTCTTGCTATTGATGAAGCAGACGGTCGCGTCGATGATGCCGATTGCAGACGGCGTCGGGCATGCAACCCGCGTGTAGCCTTCGGGTGAGGAGGGGGTTCCCCACAATGATGATCATGCAAAAGACAAGGTTGGTCCGTGTAGATATATCAAATGTTTGCTTTTAGCATTGTAAGTTTTATGCGGAGGGTGCCGACTCGGTTTCGTCCAAGCCCCCTTCACTCTTTTTCATGTCCCCTCTGCTCTTTGGCTTTGCCTCTTGTTTGCTAGATAGCCGGGAGCTGGTCTGTAGCTGTAATGAAGAGTGGCCGCGGAGTGGAGCGTACAATACTCGGACGACAGGAGCAGATTAGACCAAGAAGATACTCGTAAAGGAAGTGATCGTGTAGGCCCAGCCATCTTCTCCCGTACATTTTTTGTGTGGGGTGATCTCCAACTTTTTCTTTCGCTTGCCAGATAGCCGTGTGGCTGTCTGTGGCTGAGAGTGGGCCTTCGGTATTGTATGCGCTACTAAGCTGTCTGCGGGAATGAACGTATCAGGCCAAGCGGCAAGCCTCCGGGCCAAGACTAGCTGGCTTCGGCGCGAACAGTGGTGCAACTGTAATAAAGGAGGAGGTGGTCCCCAAGTGTCGCTCGGGGTTATCTGGGTTTCTGTGCACGGTGCAAAAATATGTGGATGAGGACCTCATATTGCTTTGATGAAGACGAGGCAGAGGGCGACGAAGATAGCCGGCATGGCTTGGAGCTCGCGGAGCGCGCCAGCGCACCCACTAGGGGTAGCCTTCGAGCCTACGGGTGCTCAAAGGGGGTCCCGGTCGGTCGGGCCCGACCGGCCAGGTGGCAGAGCAGGATGCAGCCAAGCCGGCTTGTCACAGCTGGCGAGGCGTTGGGCGGGCAGGGCCGTCTGCGTCGCGGACAAACGGAGGCGTCTGGCAGCCTTTTTCTTTCTCTCTTCTTTTTTTAGCCAAATTAGGCTTTCGTTTCTTTTTATGAGCAGCCGACAAGAGCGGGTCGCGCTGGAAGCTGGCGGCCGGGATGTGGCTACAGCCGGCGTCTGGGTTGTGGCAGAAGCTGGTGCCTAGGTTGTGGGGAATCC
>NC_041381.1:74402361-74406973 GCF_002162155.2 Triticum dicoccoides
GGCGCGGGCGAAGCCGCCAGGCCGAGTTGCTGGGAAGCCGACCAGCGTGGGAGCCGGCCGGGCGCACGCGGAACCGGCGGAGCGGCGCGAATCCCGCGGGCATGCTACCACAGGCGCGGGAGGAGGAGAGACGACTCGAGGAAGCCACAACAATGCGAGGCCTGCGGGGCGGGTGGCTGGGCGGTGATGAGGCAGGCTGGCGGCGGTCGCGGGCGTGGAGGAGCGGACGCCGGCGCGAGCGTGACGGATAGGGAAGCGAGTGGGCGCGTGGGGGTGGCGTCGGGGAGCTGCGGGCGTGCAGCTGGCGGTCAGTGCAGGCAACTGGGAGCCATGGGGGGTCGATGGAGCGCTTGGGTCGGAGCGGAGGCGCTCGGGAGGAGGGTAGCAGCAGCGCTTCATGGTGCCGGGCAGAGTTGGAGTAGCGACGGAGGCCAGCGATGAGGAGCCGCGGGAGCGGGGCATGGACGGCTGGTCGCGGACGGGCGTGGGAGGAGCGGGGGTGCACGAGATGCGAGCGGCTGGAGCAGGGGCGCGCGATGGCGGGCGCGCTCGCCGTTAGCCAGGTGCGGGGCTGGAGATGACAAGGAGGTCACCGGGGCAGAAAACAACTGCGCCGTAGGCCCTTGGTTGAGCTAGGCTATGTTTGTCCCCTGAGGCATTTTATAAATCAATGCCCAATGGACAAGGTACATTGTAGATGATGACACATGTTACGAGTGAACATCGTATTCTTTGTCAGCAACAGTGGCCAGAGTATGGCCTCGGTATGGCCGTCTTGTCCAAACTGTAGCAGGCCGGCTAGACCAGCCGGACGGGGAGCTGGCCGGGAAGCCGGGACGGCAAGCCGGTCGAGGTGGCCAGGCAGCCGGACCAGGGTATTGGCCGCCCCGTTGTTTTTGAAGAGTCGTCTGTTGTCTTGGGCCTACCCGGGGGCCATCCCCCCGACACTATGCTTACAACACTCTGAAGATTCCAGGGCCAATAGGCGTCATTTCCATTCGATCGGACGAGAAAGACGCAATCATATGCGTGGACAAGATGTACTAGGAAGCGGTCGCTGCAGAGGCCGCGGAAGCTACCGCTCCTGCCAAGGAAAGCACGAAAAATAAGAAAGCTAGCAAGGATGCCAGCAAGGAAAACGGGAAGCGTAGCGCTTCAGAGTGTGCTACGTCTGTTGATGACTTGCCGGGGATTTCCAATAGCAAGAGATCCAAGGTTGCTGCACCCGCTGTGAAGAAGGTCCCGGCAGGGCTGGCTGGCGCTAATGGTACATTTACCATTAGTGCCACCCTCAATGACAAATAGGAAAGCGTGCTCGTTGCCTTCCTGCGGGCGAATGTTGATGTGTTTGCTTGGCAACCATCTGACATCCCTAGTGTTCCCACAGAGGTAATCGAGCATGACCTTGCTGTCTGCCCATATGCCCGACCCATCAAGCGGAAGGTCCAGAAGTAAGCTTTGGAGCGTCAGCAGTTTATTCCCGAGGAGATCAAGAAACTTGAGGCAGGTGGTTTGGTCAGAGGGGTATTGCATCCAATGTGCTTAGCAAATCCAATGGTGGTGCGCAAGGCTAATGGGAAATGGAAGCTTTGCATAGATTTCACAGATCTGAACAAAGCATGCTCGAAGGACCCATTCATGTTGCCGCGCATCGACCATATTGTGGATTCCACCTTCGGGTGTGACCTGCTTTACTTCTTGGATGCCTTCTCTGGACATCACCAAATCCTCATGTCCAAGGAAGGCAAAGAGAAGACCGAGTTCATAACCCCATGTGCCACATATTGCTTTGTACGGATGTCCTTCGGGTTGAAGAGCGCCGGATCCACTTTTGCAAGAGCGGTACATATTGGTTTGAGTCCCAGCTACAGAGAAATATTGAAGCCTACATGGATGATATAGTGGTCAAGACCAAGAACAGATTGGCCCTCATTCAGGACTTGGAAGAGACCTTTGCAAATCTACGCAAGATCAACTTGAAGCTGAACTTGAAGAAGTGTGTTTTTGGCATTCCTTCCGGAAATCTACTTGGCTTCTTCGTGTTCCATCAGGGGATAGAGGCCAACCCCGACAAGATCAAGGCTATCGAGCAGATTCAAGCACCCAAGACAGTTAAACACGTGAGGTGTTTGACTGGATGTGTTGCCGGGTCGAGCAGGTTCATTTCCATGTATGTTAAGCATGCCCTATCGTTCTTCAAAATCTTGAATAAGCCGGGGGCCGTGGAGTGGGCGCAGGAGGCGGACGCTACACTACAAGATTTGAAGACCTCCTTTCCTCTGTTCCCACCTTAGTCGCTCCTAAACCACAAGAGCCGTTGCTGCTATATTTAGCAGCGACTAATCAAGTGGTTAGTGCAACACTGGTGGCACAGCGGGAGATAGATGAAGAAGTAGCCGCCACCATCGTCCCCTCTGGAGAGGAAAGTGAACCAGTCCCGACAAGGTCATATGTAGTTCAAGACAAGGAAGAGAAGGGCAGCGGAGGCAGTTCCAAGGTCGCGGCAAGGAAGAAGGTGGTGCAGTGCCCAGTGTACTTCGTCAACTCCCTGCTGCAGGGGGCTAGGTCAAGGTACTCTGGCATGCAAAAGTAGATTTTTGGCCTCATCATGGCCTCAAGGAAACTGTGCCACTACTTCCAAGCCCATGAGATCACAGTTGTCACCCGCTTCCCCTTGCAACGCATACTCCGAAACCCCAAGGCCACTGGCAGAATTGTGGAATGGGCTTTGGAGTTATCTAGCTTTGGTTTGAAGTTTGAAAGCACGTCAACTATTCAGAGTAAAGCACTAGCAGAGTTCATTGCGGAGTGGGCGCCTACCCGTGATGAAGAAGTGCTGGAGATAGTCATCCCTAGCAAGGAAGCGCCCCAAGAATGGATCATGTACTTTGATGGTGCCTTCTCCCTGCAAGGTGTAGGAGTAGGCGTGCTTCTCGTTGCTCCCACTAGGGAGCACCTCAAGTACGTCATTCAAATGCATTTTCCCTAGGAGAAGGCTACCAACCACAATGCAGTGTACGAAGAACTCCTTGCCGGGCTCAGAATTGCAACAGAACTGGGAATCAAGAAGCAGCTCATCCATGGAGATTCACAACTTGTGGTGAGGCAAGTAAACAAGGATTATCAAAGCCCATTGATGGAGGCATACGTCGAGGGAGTGAGAAAGTTGGAGAAGTGCTTTGAAGGATTGCAAACAGAGCACGTGCCACGTGCGGAAAATAGCATTGTTGATCATCTGTCAAAGTGCGTTGCGCAAAAACTCGTTGTGGAACCAGGGACTTGTGTTCTCCATCTTACTCAGCCCTCTGTATCCCTGGCAACAATGGCCAGAAAGAGGAGTGTCGTGGGAAACGAACACCTATGGGGCAGGGCCCCTTCTCGGTCCGGCAGGGAGCGGAGGGCGCACGAAGAGCAGATCGAGGCGAGGCACGCAGGGGATTTTACCCAGCTTCGGAGCTCTCCGGAGAGATAAAACTCCTACTGCTGCTTTGTGTTTGTATTGTGTTCTTGCTCGAGAGCGTGGGTGTGTAGTAGTTTCGAATGAGTCGAACCCCCTCTACGTTGCGCATGGGCCTCCTTTTATAGGCTAAAGGGGTCACCGACAGGTGGCACCGCAGAGAGGGGTAAAAAAGTAAAAAGAGAGGTTGGTACAACCGCTATCTACAGTGCCCCCTACCTAACTCAGACGGCAGGGGACAAGGGCATTTAATGCCCGTCCGGTCGCCTAAACAGTGCAGGAAACGACCGTTAGGGGCGCCACCGATTGCCACGATGGCCTTCTCGTCATCTCCACTTGCCACCTAGCACCGCTTGGCTGCATAGCTACCTGCCACGTGCGCCAGGAACGATCCTGTGGTGACACGTCGTCGGATGCGCTGGAGCGTGGGCGCAGAGTGGTGGCTTCGCCGCGGCAAGTGCCTTGCCGCAGTCGTTGTCTTGTCGCACCCGAAAGCTTGTCGCTCGCCGGGTCTTGTCGGGACGCGAGGTGCGTCGCGGCAAGTTTCTTGGCTGGCCCTCCTGGCAAGCTCCTCTTGCCGGGGCCTTGTTCTTCCCGGCAAGCTCCTCTTGCCGGGGTCTTGTCTTCTTAGTTAAAACACTTTGTTCTTGAATGACATAAATATGAGCTACGGAGGGTCTTGGCGGATGCCCGGCAAGCCTTGCCGCGGGACGCTGCGACTGCCCGTGCACAAGTTCGGGATACTAAGGTACCCCTACTTTAGTACACCGACAGGAGCCCCCGGGCCTGGGCCATACATGGTGCCGAGCGCTGTTGGGCCAGGCCCAAAACAGGGCACGGGCACACGCGGCCTGAGTCCACATCAAATCTAACTCCGTATCCACCGCGCCCTCTCGTAACAGCATGCGTCAAACGCGGCATCGTGGGAGAGATCGTGGGCAATTCTATAATCAAGAAAGGCGTAACGTTCGCCTCTCCTCTTTATAAGCAGAGGAAACAGGGGCCGTTCCCCCACCTTCGCCACTTGCGGTTTCTTCCTCAGAAAGCTCCGCCGCTCCCCTCCGCTTCCCAAGCCGAAAGAGAGCAGCGCTCCGCCGTCCGTCGCCGCCGTCGCCACCAACGCCTCCGCGCTCCCCCACCGCCTCCGCCATGGCT
>NC_041381.1:74407188-74411284 GCF_002162155.2 Triticum dicoccoides
GAGGAGTTCTATCTCTGCTGGTCGACGGAGACGCGGGCGCATCCGCGCACGCCGGTGCTCTCCGCCGAAGCTTCTACTTCAAAGCAGTGCCCAAAAGGGTATCATTTCTTCCCAGTGTTCTTCTACTGCGGGCTCTGCCCGCCCTTTTCTGATTTCTTCTGCGACGTCATGAATACATACGGGCTCCATCTCCTTGACTTCACCCCCAACGCCATTCTGACAATGGCGGTTTTCGCGCATCTTTGCGAGAACTTCGTCGGAATCCACCCCAACGTTGCCCTTTTCCGCCACTATTTCATGCCTCGGGTCGAGAAGGGAGAGCCCTTGTCTGGCGGGGTCTCCTGGATCTCGAGGGCCGTCAAGAATGAGGTGTATCTGGAGGGGGAGCTCCGTAGCAAATGGGACGAGTGGACGGCTGAATGGTGTTGGATTGTCGATGCAGATCCGCAGCCATTCACCAATTTGCGCCAAACCCGAGTGGTGCGCGGCGGCGACTGGAGCGCTCTGGCGGCGGACGATGCCAAGCTGAAGATCGCCACCACTCGGATTCTGCGGCTCAGGCTTGCCGGGCTCACTGTAGGGGCCGTTGGCGCAGCCTGCAGGAGAGGGGGAGGCCCACCTGGCTGTTCGGGGGCCCGGCAGATATCAGGAGGCTGCGCCCAGGCCTCAATTTCAACTTCACTGTTTTGGAGTTGGATGGGATGCTCAAGGAGTTGTTGAAGCACGACGCCAACCATCCGGAGTGGTTCAGGCTGCCGCAGGGTGTCATCCCGCTGTGCGACAACTCCAGTCTTGATCGCATCCGCGCAATGATGCCAGAGTGTGACTCGCACGGGATTATCCCGACTTGGCGGGAGCCCTCCGACGACATTGTGCGGCAATTCTTTGACGGCTTGGTGGAGGTAGCAGCCCATGCCGATGAGCAGAAGCTCCTCACCCGCGCCACCACCGACAACGAGATACGGTACATCGCCACCAGGGGCAAAGAGGCGGCGGCAGCCGCCGCCGCGGGCGAGTTCAGTTTCACTTTGGAGGAGGCAGGGCGGCCGAGGCGGCAAGCCTTGCCGATCGAGAGGACCTTGGCGGGGAGGTCGCTGGCGAGGGGGAGCCCGAAGCCGAGGCAAGCGAGCCTGCCGGGGGCGCGAGTGGCCAGCCATCTTCAAGCAGCTTGCCGCAGAAGGGGCCCTCAGCGCAACCCCCAGCTCAACCAAGGAGGCACCTGCACAGGACCGGAGACATAGCAGGGCGGCGGACGGGCCAGCAGCCGCCGCGCCGCGGGACACGCTCCACCGCGCCAAGCACCGCTGACACGGGAGCGTCTCATGCCGCGCCGGCAACTGGAGAGGGGTCTTCTCGAGCCGCCACGCCTGATCCTGCCGCAGCTCCCGGCACGCGTCCAAGGGAGCCTACTCCTCCGCCCCGTCACGCAGAAACGGTACCTGGCTTTGACCTTTCTGCGCTTAGTTCCGACGAGGAGGAAGAAGAGGAGGAGGAGTAAGACTTTCTTCCTGTCGTACTTGTATTTCTTCGATTTTTGCTGTTTCTTGTCTTGCATCTGATCTGCTTCTCTCTGAACCTCATTCCATTTCAGAACTCTGGCCGAGAGAGCGGCGAAGAGGGCCAAGGTCCCCGTGGTCGTCATCGAGGACGATCCTGCTGTGATGGCAGAGGACACGTCCGAGACCACCTTGATGGACCCGGTACCCTCTCCTCGAAGCAGCCCCCAGCCCAGCCCCCAGCGTAAGTATTTGTTCACTTCCTGTTGTGGGGCGTGCATGAGTGCTCTTCCTTTGCTGACATCTTGATTGTTGACTTGCTTGTGTAGGAGCAGAACAGGCCCACCAGGGACAACCAGAAGCCGCTCCTGAGGTGCTGTCTGCTTCGACTACGCCGCCAAGGGGCGATTCCCCGACAAGGGAGCACTCCCCGGCAAGGGAGAGGTCCCCGGCAAGGGGTAGTTCCCCGGCGAGGGGCGGGACCAGCGAGCCTTCGGTGGTGGAGCCCATGGTCACAGAGCCCAGCACAGGTTGCCCTTCTTGTCGGAAATTTTTCCTTGAGTTCTTCTTCTTCTGGTTTTCTTTTTGGATATTTGCTTGACTTTTTTCTTCCTCTTCCTGTCTTCAGATCCCCCTCCCACAGACTCGATGGAGACTGAGGCCACTGGCGAGGAGGACGCACGCGGCACACCGAAGATGTCGCCGCCGCCGAGGAAGAGGCCGGCGCTGACGATCCCGCCAGCGAAGAGGCCGCCAAGGCTGCCGGTGCAGGAGCTGGCGAGGGGTCCGGCGATCGCACTGACGACCCTGAGGGCGCAGGAGCGCAAGGCGCTACACCGACCGCCGACCCCTCCGCCGCTGATGCCGCAACGGGCCCCGAGGAGCCCCAGCCCGGCGCCTACTTGAAGGCCGGCGAGGGTGTCTTCATCCATCTTCCCTGGGCGTCGAGCTCCAGGGCGCCGATCGAGGGAGAGTCTTTTGACGGAGAGGTGCTCGCCTCCGTCGGGCTGTCAGTCGTTGACGCACCAAGCAGCAGCAGCGGCGAGTCCGAGGAGGAGCAACTGCTCCGGAAGTTGGTGTCGCTCTACCGCGCCCGGCAAGCGAAGCTGGAGTCCCGGGAAGCGCTTGTCACGCAGGCGGGAGTTGACATAGAGAAGCATGCGGAGGAGCTCCAGAGCCGCAACCAAGAGGCCCTCCGGTCCATTGCGGAGGATAGGGCGCAGCTTGTTGAAGCGCGGAAGGCCTTCATCCTTGAGAAGGCAGAAGCTGAGGAGCAACAGAGGCTTGCCGCTGAGGAGGTGTCCACCCGGGAAGGTGAACTGACGCAGCGGAAAGTCAATTTGGACAGCTACGAGGAGGAGCTCGCCGCACGCGAGCAATCACTTGGCGGGGCGCTCAAGGAGGTGAAGGACGCTGCCGCAGCTGCCGAGGCCGCCAAGAAGGAATTGGAGGAGAAGGTGACGCAGCTAGAGGCTGATCTGAAAGGGAAGAATGAGGAACTCGCCGCACTCCAGCGCGAACGCGAGAAGGATGCCCTTACTCATGGCGATCTGCAAGTTCAACTCGCCGACAAGGTCAAGGAACTGAACGCCGCCAAGGACTCAAATGCTGATCTGGAGCTGAAGCTGGCCACACTGATGGAGACGCTGGACGGCGCCAAGAGGCGAGAAGATGATCTGAAGAAAGAGATCAAGGGCAACGAGGAACTGCTAACGAGGGCCGCCGAGACTCAGAACACCTTCAGGGCTACGGTGGAGCTCTGGACGGAGGGCCTCGTCAACATTGCTGCGACCATCGACGAGGAGCTGGCGCAACTGGACTTGGCGGGCTTCGGGTACTCCACTGACGAGAACCTCCAGCCTAGCGCCTAGCTTACTCTGTTCTTCAAGGGCGTGGTGACGGCTCTCCAGCAACTCCGGGAGAGGATCCCAAAGCAGCTGGCTGACGAGTCGCGTGCAATCTGTGCCAGAGTCTTGGAGAAGGTGTTGGTGAAGGTGCTTTTCCGCAAGCCGACCCTCAACCTCACCAACGTTCCAAAGAAGCTGCCGGGGGGTGCTGATCTGGCAGAGCTCAAAGCCCTTGTCGCACCCATTGTGGACAAGGTGAATGAAGTCAGAAGGGTCGACGGCGATCGTGTAGACTAGGCCGCCCTTTTCCTCCGTTTTCTTGCCGCTGCTAGACATGTCACAGGAACAATCCATTAGAGCGTGGCGAGTTATTTATTGTAATATACCTTTATTCTGGGTAGTATTTGCTATGTTATTTCCTTTACTTGATTCCATCTTGTATGTTTTTACCCTACGCTTTTAGGAAACTTGCTGGTGCAGGCACCCTTGTCGCGAGCGCTGAGTGCGGAACATCAGCAGCCTGCTGGCGGTGTCGCCTCCGGCAAGAAACCTTGTCAGAACTAGTCGCAGCACACTTACGTTGTTGAGCGGACTCGAAACAAAGTAAGGGCGCAACTAGCCACGAGTTGGTTCCTCCGCGCACAGGTTTTCCATACAAAGCACGGTCGTTCAAGGAAGATAACTTAAAAATTTAAAACTGACTGTGCTCAAACTTTGGGAACTTAGCTTTTCTGTCGTCTGCGTCCCGGCAAG
>NC_041381.1:74411799-74471397 GCF_002162155.2 Triticum dicoccoides
TTTTTGAGAAAAAGAAAGAAGAGAAAATAAAGATATGGAGCCTTAATACTCGTTATTGCTTACCGGGGGCAAGTGCTGCACAAAGTGTCAGATAATACATGCAAAAGAAAAAAAGCATGAAATTTGACAACATTTGCAGAGCATATGATCTTTATTTATGCATGGGATCTGCGCCCGGCTTTGTACAAAGGGTTACATGCAACAGCGGCAAGGCTTGTACAAAAGGTGGTTGCTGGGACTGCAGGCTCCGGCAACCGCGCCTCATGGGTAAAACTTAGGAAGATGCTCTATGTTCCAGGAGTTGCTCACCAGAAAGCCATCTTCGGTCTCAAGGCGGACATCGCCGGGCCTAGTGGCTCGCTTTACCCGATAAGGGCCTTCCCACTTTGGCGTCAACTTGTTGGAATTCTTGGCGGATTGAACGCACCGAAGAACAAGGTCGCCTTCCTCGAAACTTCTGGCATTAACTTTGCGGCTATGATAGCGACGCAAAGCTTGCTGGTAGCGAGCAGCTCGTACAGCAGCCTGAAGACGATCTTCCTCAAGGAGTAGTGCCTCATCTTGCCGCAGCTGCTCTTGCTCAAGCTCATCATAAGCGAGCACTCGAGGCGATCCGTATACGAGTTTCGTGGGGAGAACTGCCTCTGCTCCGTAGACAAGAGCAAAAGGTGTCTGGCCAGTGGCTCGATTTGGCGTCGTCCTGATCGACCAAAGAACCACTGGCAGCTCCTCGATCCAATTTCTTCCGCACTTGTGCAGCCTGTCGAAAGTTCTGGTCTTGAGCCCGCCCAGCACTTCAGTGTTCGCCCTCTCCGCCTGACCGTTGCTTCTCGGGTGAGCAACAGAGGTGAAGCAGATCTTGGCGCCAAGATCTTGGACGTACTGCATGAAGGTGCGGCTCGTGAACTGTGTGCCATTGTCGGTGATGATCCTGTTAGGGACTCCGAAACGGCAAACAATCGACCTGAAGAACTTGACTGCTGACTGTGCTGTCACCTTCCTCACTGCTTCCACTTCCGGCCACTTTGTGAACTTGTCGATTGCAACGTACAAGTACTCAAAGCCCCCGACAGCTCGGGGAAAGGGGCCGAGGATGTCGAGCCCCCATATCGAAAATGGCCAGGATAAAGGGATCGTCTAGAGAGCTTGAGCTGGTTGATGTATCTTCTTGGAGTGGAACTGGCACGCTTCACACTTGGTTACTTGTGCAGTTGCATCTTGGAGGGCTGTTGGCCAAAAGAAACCTTGCCGGAAGGCTTTGCCGGCAAGGGCTCTTGCGCCAATGTGGTGACCACATATGCCTCCATGTATCTCCGCCAACAGCTCCTGTCCATCTTCCCGGGGAATGCACTTCAATTTCACACCGTTGAATCTTCTTCTGTACAGTATGCCATCGACAAACTGATACATAGTTGATTGCCGGGCTACTCTTTCCGCTTCCTCTTGCTCTTCGGGAAGTTCTCCTGTTTGAAGTAAATGGACGATCTGCTGCGCCCATGCCGGAGCTTGTGGCTCGATGACAAGGACCAAAGGCGCAAATGCTGCTGCGGGAACATCTGCTTCCACGGCAAGAATCTGTGGCTCTGCCAGAGCTTGATGTTCCCCGGCAAGCTCGCCGGAGCAAAACTTGTCGGGGGCGTCTGCTTCAACGAAACAAGCCCTAGGGCTTGTCGGAGCAGACTGCCCCTCAGCACTCTTTGTGTTGATCTTGGGGACCTTCTTGGCGGCGGCTTCGGGGAGCTCAGCCGGAAAGTAGTCACCAGAAATCAACTTCCTATTCTTGTTCTGTCCAGTTGATGGTGTTACAGATGGTTGAGTCAGCTTGAGCACAAAGATCCCTGGTTCCACATGTAACTTGAGTGCGGCGCATTTTGACAGGCCATCTGCAATGTCGTTCTGAGCTCTCGGAACATGTTCCATTTGCAGGCCGTCAAAATGCTCTTCCAACTTCCTCACTTCATCAATGTAGGGCGCCATCAACGGACTTTGATAATCTTTGTTTACTTGGCGGACGACAAGCTGCGAGTCACCCCTGACAATGAGCTTTTTGATCCCAAGGTCTGCCGCAATCCTGAGTCCAGCAAGCAAGCCCTCATACTCTGCAGTATTGTTTGTTGCTTGCTCCTTGGGAAAGTGCTTCTGGACCACGTACTTGAGGTGCTCTCCGGTGGGGGCGACAAGTAACACACCCGCACCGGCGCCTTGCAACGAGAAGGCACCATCAAAGTACATGATCCATTCTTTGCTTGCCTCCTTGACGGGGATGCTCGTTTCTAGAGTTTCTTCATCAGGTGTCGGCGTCCATTCTGCTATAAATTCCGCCAATGCTCGGCTCTGAATAGTTGAAGTACTCTCAAACTTGAGGCCAAAGCTTGACAGTTCCAGTGCGCACTCGACGATCCTGCCTGTTGCTTCTGGATTCTGCAATATCCTCTTCAACGGAAAGCGAGTGACAACTGTGATCTCATGTGCTTGAAAGTAATGGCGCAGCTTCCTCAAGGCCATGAGAAGGCCGAAAAGCAACTTCTGCACACCAGAGTACCTTGATCTAGCCCCCTGCAGAAGGGAACTGACAAAATAAACTGGGCGCTGCACCATCTTCTTCTGTTTCTCTTCCTGTGGCTGCACAGATTCATCCTTGTCGGGACCAGAGCTTGTCGGGGAAGCCCCCTGCTTGTCGCTGGACTCGCTTGCCGTGGTTGCTGGCTCATCATCCGCCTCCCTTTCCGCTACTAACGCAGCACTAACCACTTGATTGGTTGCTGCCAGATATAGCAGCAACTTCTCTTGTGGCTTAGGTGCGACAAGTATTGGAGTGGAGGACAGGTATCTCTTCAAGTCCTGCAGCGCAGCCTCCGCTTCCGGAGTCCATTTCATTGGACCTGCCTTTTTCAATATTTTGAAAAATGGCAGGGCGCGCTCAGCAGACTTAGAGATGAACCTGCTGAGAGCAGCTACGCAGCCGGCAAGCCTTCATACATCCTTGACGCGCTTCGGTGCTTCGATCTGCTCAATGGCCTTGATCTTGTCGGGATTGGCTTCGATCCCCCGCTGAGACACAAAGAACCCGAGAAGCTTGCAGGAGGGGACTCCAAACACACACTTCTCGGGGTTCAACTTGAGATTGATCTTGCGCAGATTTTCAAAGGTCTCGTCCAAATCTTGGATCAGAGTTGCTTTGTCCTTGCTCTTGACCAGTATGTCATCCATGTAAGCTTCTACATTTCTGTGCAACTGTGGCTCAAAAGCATGACTGACTACTCTTGCATATGTTGAACCAGCATTCTTTAGTCCGAAAGGCATCCGCACAAAGCAGTACGTGCCACATGGAGTAATCAATGCGGTTTTCTCTTCATCCTCTTCTGCCATGAAGATCTGATGATATCCTGAGTATGCATTAAGAAATGAAAGCAAATCACATCCTGCCGTGGAGTCGACAATCTGGTCAATGCACGGCAAGGGAAATGGATCCTTGGGACAAGCTTTATTAACATCAGTGAAGTCAATACAAAGCCTCAACTTCCCGTTCGCCTTGCGCACGACTACTGGATTGGCTAACCACGTTGGGTGGAGTACTCCTCGGACCAGGCCTGCTGCTTCCAACTTCTTGATCTCTTCTGCAATGAACTCTTGGCGATCCACCGCTTGCTTCCTAACTCTCTGCTTGACGGGCCGCGCGTGAGGACAGACGGCAAGGTGGTTCTCAATTACTTTCCTGGGAACACCAGGGATGTCAGACGGTTGCCATGCAAACACATCAACATTCGCCCGCAGGAAAGCAACGAGCGCGCTTTCCTATTTAGGATCAAGCGTGGCACTGATGGTGAAGGTACCACCAGTGCCGTCCTCCTTGGCGGCCACTTTCTTGGTCTCTGGTGAGGCTGTCTTCGCCTTCTTGCACTTGCCGGTGGAGCTCGATGGTGCGTCCTCGACGGTAGTGCAGCACTCCGAAGAGGTGCGCTTGCCGGAGTGGGCATCAGAGCTGCTCTTGCCGGACTTGGCCTTCTTCTTCCCCCCGGGAGCTTCAGCGGCAAGTGACTTGCGATCTGCTGCGGCTGCTGCTTCCCGGTAGATCTTGTCGGTACAGATAAGGGCATCTTTCTTGTCGCCAGGGACAGAAATGACACTTATCGGACCAGGCATCTTGAGCACGTTGTAGGCGTAGTGAGAGGCCGCCATGAACTTGGCAAGCGCTGGACGGCCGAGTATCCCATTGTAGGGTAATGGGAAATCAGCAACATCAAAGGTGACTTTCTCCGTCCTGAAGTTCAGCTCGCTGCCAAATGTCACTGGCAGTGTGATCATCCCCTTCGGCTTGCTCCTTCCCGGGTTAATTCCTTGAAAGGTACCAGTCTCTTCGAGCTCGCTGTCGGGGATCTGGAGCTTCTTGAGCACTGCGGAGGAGATCAGATTCACGCCGGCCCCTCCATCAACCAGCATCTTCGTGACCTTGAGGTTGCGGATGGTTGGCGAAACCAACATCGGCAAGCACCCGACCGCAGTTATGCGATCAGGGTGATCCTCAACATCGAAGATGATGGGCGTGCTGGACCACTTCAGAGGCTTGCGCGACTCAACTGACGGTTCCGCTGCATTAACCTCCCGCACCCACTGTTTGAGCTGGCGGTGTGAGGTGTGCAGAGAGGCACCGCCGTCGACGCACAAAACCTCTGTCGCTTTCTGAAACTCCTGCTCGTCGGTCTCATCCTCATCCATCTCATCATCTTCGTCTTCGTCTTCATCCTTGTCGCGGCCGCGGGGAGGCCTGTCTCCTTGCCGCTGCTTGGCCTTGCTGCGGCGCCCTCCCCGGGCGGGACGTTTCTTGCCGGATCCTCCACCACCTTCTTGGGCCTTCTCCTTGTCGCAGCGCTCATATTCAGCTTTCTGAAGCTCAACAAGCTGCTCAACCTTCTTGCACGCCTGGAGATCATGGCCCTTGGTGCGGTGGATCCTGCATTACTGCTTGCCGGAGCCGTCCTGCTTGTCGGCGGCCACAACGGCCTCGCCGGAGTCACCAGCTTTGGCCTTCTCGGCGCCACCTCCGTTGCCGGACTGCTCGACAACTAGCATATCCTTAGCTTTTCTCTTTCTGTTATTCCACCTCCGGTTCTTCTTTGCCGGGGCGGCATCCTCACTGTCAGATCCTTCTGCTCCTGTGTTCTCTCCGGGGAGTTTCCTCCCCTCCTCAGCACGTGCACACTTGTCGGCCAGAGCATATAGCTCGCTGACATCTCTGATTTTGCACATCGCCATCTCCTTCCTCATCCTGCGATTACGCACGTTCAGATGGAACGTGCTGATAACCGCGGCAGGGTGGACGTCTGGGATGTTGCGCTGCACCTGGCTGAATCTTTGAATGTACTTGCGCAGGGGTTCTCCTTCCTTCTGGGCGAGCAGATGAAGATCGCTCTCCTGGCCATGGGGCTTGTGGCCGCCTGTGAAGGCGCCGACAAACTGATGGCACAGGTCCGCCCACGAAGAGATGGAGTTGTCCGGCAAGTGCATGAGCCAAGATCTGACGTTGGGCTTGAGCACCAGCGGGAAGTAGTTGGCGAGGATCTTCTCGTCGCGCCCCCCGGCAGCCTGCACCGCGATGGTGTAGACGCTGAGGAACTCTGACGGATGTATCCTTCCATCGTACTTCTTGGGCACGTCTGGTTTGAAGTTCTTGGTACTGGGCCACTGGACCTGCGCAGCTCACGGGTGAACGCAGGGCAACCCACCGCGTACGGCAAGTCGCCTGGTTCCCCTGGTGCATGCATATCGATAGTGGGCCCAGCACACTGGTCTGACTGACGCCGTGCTTCTCTTCGACCTCGCGAGTACGAGCGTCTTATTGTCGTCGTTCTTGGAGAACTCGGTGCTGATCGCGATGAGCTCGCGGGTCCGACGACGCGGTGGAGTCGGTGTCGAGGTTAGCCCGGCGAGTTGGCGATCTTGGCCTTCGGGGCGGGGAGTGCACAGTGGTGGCACCCCCACCGGTCTTGTCGCCACCGGCTTGCGCCTGGGCGTCTTGCCAGGGCTTCGACGTGCTCGGTTGCCGGGGCTTGTCGCCGTTGGCAAAGCCGATGAGGCTCTGGATGGTGATCCTCCAGTCGTCGATCTTGTCCGGTACTAGAGGGTAGTCTAGTAGCAGTTGGGATCGAGCCAACGCTTCTTCTGGGGTTTTTGGCGGCGGGTGCGAACGACGCGAGGAGCGGGATATGCTCAAACTTCTAACAGTGTTAGAAGGAGCAACATCTCGTCCAGGCGACCGTGCCGCGCTCGCGCCAACATGTTGGCGTGCATGTTGGCCTTGAGCGTCCCGCGACCCACCAGCTTGGCCTTGTTCTAATGCAAGCACGGTGCTAGGAGCACCATGGCGTTGTCAATCCCGCACCTCCTGAGAAGGGTGCGGTGCATGCACGGACGCCGAAGTTTGTGGGGCCTTGTCCTTGGATCTGGTGACAATGTGGGTTCCCCCGTCGGTGCCCGTTCCTCCGCCGGCGTCTACTCCAGCGCCCGTTTGCTCTGGTGGCGGTGGAATCGACGCGGACGGACCAACCACCTCCGAAGCCTTCTTCTTCGGTGGCATGTCGATGAAGATGACGATGTAGCGCGCGCGAAGACTGGATCAGGTTCGCACAACCTCGACGCCCCCTACCTGGCGCGCCAAAGATGTCGTGGGAAATGAACACCTATGGGGCAGGGGCCCTTCTCGGTGCGGCAGGGAGCGGAGGGCGCACGAAGAGCAGATCGAGGCGAGGCACGCAGGGGATTTTACCCAGCTTCGGAGCTCTCCGGAGAGATAAAACTCCTACTTCTGCTTTGTGTTTGTATTGTGTTCTTGCTCGAGAGCGTGGGTGTGTAGTAGTTTTGAATGAGTCGAACCCCCTCTACGTTGCGCATGGGCCTCCTTTTATAGGCTAAAGGGGTCACCGACAGGTGGCAACGCAGAGAGGGGTGAAAAGGTAAAAAGAGAGGTTGGTACAACCGCTATCTATAGTGCCCCCTACCTTACTCTGACGGCAGGGGACAAGGGAATTTAATGCCCGTCCGGTCGCCTAAACAGTGCAGGAAACGACCGTTAGGGGCGCCACCGATCGCCACGATGGCCTTCTCGTCATCTCCACTTGCCACCTAGCACAGCTTGGCTGCACAGCTACCTGCCACGTGCGCCAGGAACAATCCTGTGGCGACACGTCGTCGGATGCGCTGGAGCGTGGGCGCAAAGTGGTGGCTTCGCCGCGGCAAGTGCCTTACCGCAGTCGTTGTCTTGTTGCACCCGAAAGCTTGTCCCTCGCCGGGTCTTGTCGGGACGCGAGGCGCGTCGCGGCAAGTTTCTTGGCTGGCCCTCCCGGCAAGCTCCTCTTGCTGGGGCCTTGTTCTTCCCGGCAAGCTCCTCTTGCCGGGGTCTTGTCTTCTTAGTTAAAACACTTTGTTCTTGAATGGCATAAATATGAGCTACGGAGGGTCTTGGCGGATGCCCGGCAAGCCTTGTCGCGGGACGCTGCGACTGCCCGTGCACAAGTTCGGGATACTAAGGTACCCCTACTTTAGTACACCGACAAGGAGGAAACTGGACTCCACAAAGCCTCTCCAGGCAGAGCCTCCCCAAGCCCCCGACAGAGAGCTTAGCGGGGACGACTCCCCTTCGATCGATGAGCTGCACCCTCCCGCCAAACTACCAATCTTTGCAGTTGAGGCATCCGCTCCCTGAGGGAGTCCTGGACTAAGGGGTCCTCGGACAGCCGGACTATATACGTGTGTCGGACTGTAGGGCTATGAAGATACAAGAGAGAAGACTTCTTTCGATGTCCGTATGGGACTCTCCTTTGTGTGGAAGGCAAGCTTGGTGATTCGGATATGTAGATTCCTTTCTCTATAACCGACTTTGTAGAACCCTAACCCCCTCCGGTGTCTATATAAACCGGAGGGTTTAGTCCATAGGAGAACAATCATAATCTCGTAGGCTTGGCTTCTAGGGTTTAGCCATTACGATCTCGTGGTAGATCAACTCTTGTAATACTCATATTCATCAAGATCAATTAAGCAGGAAGTAGGGTATTACCTCCATAGAGAGGGCCCGAACCTGGGTAAACATTGTGTCCCCTGCCTCCTGTTACCATTAGCCTTAGACGCACAGTTCGGGACCCCCTACCCGAGATCCGCCGGTTTTGACACTGACATTGGTGCTTTCATTGAGAGTTCCGCTGTGTCGTCACTAGAAGGCTTGATGGCTCCATCAATCATCTACAACAATGCAGTCCAGGGGAGATTTCCCTCCACGGACAGATCTTCGTATTCGGCGGCTTCGCACTGCGGGCCAACTTGCTTGGCCATCTAGAGCAGATCGATAGCTACGCCCCTGGCCGTCAGGTTAGATTTGGAAAACTGAATTTTGTGGTCGATATCCGTGGAGACTTGATCTTTGACGGATTCAAGCCCGTGATGATTGTCCCCAGCCACCATGATGGAGGTAGCGCCTGTGACTGCTCTGGCCCTAGATCCAAAGCAGTCCGTGTCGCCCGAAGACCGGAAGCTTAACCCAGCCACGGAAACCGCATACTCAGCGGCGCTCGAGCCGCACACAGACCCAACATCGAGCTAGGCTTGTGTCGCCGGAACCTCGGACTCGTCTCTGGCCATAGGTTTCGGACCGCATGCATCCGCGTCCATCGAACCTGATCGGGCGCTGATCTTGGAGTTCAGCTCTGCAGACATCTTTTAGCACTCACCTCTAGGTGATGCGTTAAACTCATTGAAATCCCTCTCCTTGTCAGGGGACTCACTCTCGGCCAAACTATGTACGACTCGAATGGGAAGCGGACGACGGAGAACTTCATTTCCCACCCACGACCCACTTTATAGCCACTATCGATGATTTAACCGAGATGCTCGATTATGACTCCGAGGACATCGACGGTATGGACGATGATGCCGGATAGGAACAGGAACCACCGCCTACAGGGCATTGGACAGACACCTCCTCGTACGACATATACATGGTGGATACACCCAAAGAAAACAACGGCGACAATGAAAATCCAGTCGAGGATAAACCTCCTGAGATACAACCAAAGCGCCGACATCAGCGGCGCCGCTCTAAGCCACGCCATAGTAAAAACAGCAATACCGTCACAGGAGAAAATAACACTCGGGATGATGCCGAAGACAATGAAGACCCCTTTGAGCCAACCTCCGAGCAAGAGGAACGGGAAGATGGGCAAGCTAGCCCCGATGAACAGGCCATGAATGAAGACTCATAGGATAGCAAGTACCTTCTGCTCTCCGAGGACGAGGTGAGCCTCGGTGATGAAGATTTTATCACGCTTTAAGTGCCAGCTAATAGCCACTGCAAGGAGCCTGAAACAGAAGTAGCAACAGCTTCAAGCCGATCAAGATCTGCTCAATGAAAGATGGACTGATGTCCTGGCAGCCGAGGAATATGGCCTGGAGCGCCCAACCAAAAGTTACCCAAAGCGCAAATTTTTACCACAGTTCGATGACGAGGTGCTGGAGCCCGTCCTACTAAGGTACAATGCGGCTGACCGGCCACCACATGGCCGGGACAAAGTGGCACCTCAAGCCGAACACCAGCCCTCACTACCTCGCTGAACAAACAGAAATACAACAGCTTGGGGATATACACATGACCTGCGGCGCAACTTGGAAAATAGAGCAGGTCAGACAAGATCAATCTATGGATCACGGGGGCGTGTCCTGATGCGCAACGATGGCCATCCGGCTGAACATGACAAACATAACCACGTCCAGGCCGAAAACCACAGACGAACCCCATCCAAGCTACGTCACGACTTGGCCCGATATCAAGGCACCGCACACCCCTTTGCTTCACTGACGAAGTAATGGGACACAATTTCCCAGAAGGATTTAAACCCGTGAACATCAAATCATATGATGGCACAACAGACCCCGCGGTATGGATTGAGGACTTTCTTCTCCATATTCATATGGCCCGCGGTGATGATCTTCGCGCCATCAAATACCTCCCGCTCAAACTCAAGTAACCAGCTAGGTACTAGTTGAACAGTCTGCCTGAAAACTCCATTGGCAGCTGGGAGGACTTGGAGGACGCCTTCCTCGACAACTTCCAAGGCACAGATGTCCGACTGCCGATGACCTAAGTCACATCATCCAACAGCCTGGAGAGTCAGCCAAGAAATTCTGGACTAGGTTCTTAACTAAAAAGAACCAGATCGTCGACTGTCCGGACGCCGAAGCCCTAGCGGCCTTTAAGCAAAGCATCCGCGACGAATGGCTGGCTAGACACCTCGGCCAAGAAAAACCAAAGTCCTGTCAGTCCTTACGGCACTCATGACCCAGTTCTGTGCGGGCGAAGATAGATGGCTTGCCCGTAGCAATAACAATACAAGCGAACCTGGCACTTCTGAAGCCAGAAAAAGCAACGGCAAGCCCCGACGCAACAGACATAAGCGTCGAAACAACGGTGACAACACCGAAGACACGGCGGTCAATGCTGGATTCAGTGGCTCTAAGTCCGATCAGTGGAGGAAGCCATTTAAGAGAAACAATCCGGGCCCGTCTACTTTGGATGGCATACTCAATCGTCCATGTCAAATCCACGGCACTCCTGATAAACCAGCCAATCACACCAACAGAGAGTGTTGGGTCTTCAAACAGGCCGGCAAGTTAAATGCCGAGAACAAGGAAAAGGAGTCGCAAAGCGATAATGATGACGAGGAGACCCCGCCACTGAACACAGGGTGACAGAAGAAATGCCCCCTCCCAAGTCAAAACGGTGAACATGATATACGCCACCCATATCCCCAAGAGGAAGCGCAAGCGTGCACTCAGGGACGTCTACGCAATTGAGCCAGTTGCCCCAAATTTCAACCCATGGTCGTCCTATCCGATCACCTTCGATCGCAAGGACCATCCGACCAGTATCCGTCATGGCGGTTCAGCCACAATGGTCCTCGACCCAATCATTGATGGATTCCACCTGACGCGAGTCCTCATGGATGGTGGCAGTAGCCTGAACCTGCTTTATCAGGATATAGGTGTAAAATGGGTATCGATCCCTCAAGGATCAAACCCACTAAAACCACATTTAAAGGTGTCATACCAAGTGTAGAGGCTGTTGTAGATATGCCCTAGAGGCAATCATGTATGATGATATTTCCTATGTGTTTATGAATAGAGATAGTCCTTGGACATTATCAATGATGTGTATCGGCAAGTACGTGACTTGTTTGTGGGACTATACATTGTATGGTGACTGTCCTAAAAGGTCCCTAGTCGAATGGGCTGTGTGACGCGCAGCCGACTAGACTAGCATATGACACGGTCGATGGTTTGGTCTCACTGGCCATGGAGCATTGGATGCTAACCGGATAATATGGACTTGGAAAGGTCTGGTCGGATTCGACGTAGTCAGATCCGAGTCGAGATAAGGTCCGAGTCGGACAGACCCAACTATGAGACGCAGCGATATGTCATCTGTGAGTCTCTAGTACAACATACATTCTATGTCCTAAGACCTGAGTTGACGCATGTACTCGGGATGGTGATAGACTTGCTTTGGGCCGACCAAACGCTACTCCGTGACTAGGTAGTTACAAAGGTAGGTTTCGGGTTTGTCCAGTCCCATGCTGAGAGACATGGTCGAGCAAGATGGAATCTGCCTCTCCGATCAGGAGAGATATACTCTGGGCCCCTCGTGTGATCCGACCAGGATAAGCATGGCCATGCGATAGGGATTATGAGATAATCCGGTTTTTGGTCGGTATCACTGGAACGAGAAAGAGGTCGGGCTAGCACAAGGATGACAGTCTCGCCTTGAGCCCGACAACATATATCATGAGGCAAAGGGAACAGAAGTGTGACACGTTGTACATGTTCGCCTAACCAGCTTCATAGTCTCCTTGGTGGTCGACATGCCTTGCTAGAGGCCGCTACCAACCGTGCAGGTTGGAGGTGATCCGAACCGTGACCAAGCCAACTTGAACCTAAGGGGTCGCGCGCTTAAGGGAAGGAACCTACGAGGTCGGTTCATAGGACACTGGTCGGATGTGATCCGAACTGGACTAGGAACATGACCGAGTAGACTTTGGGCTTTAGGGTCCGTGCGAGGCCCAAGTGTTGAGCTTGCGAAGGACGCCTATATAAAGTGGAGGTGTGGCACACTCATGCGGTTGATTGCTTCGGCATTGCGACTAGGGTTTGCATGTGTTACGAATAGCCACCTCCACTCCCTGCCGACTGTGTGATCGGACCTAGCAGTCCGCCGCACGGTGTTCCCCCTGCACGCGCGGATACCGTTAGAGGCGGTGCACTTGCGCCGCTCCGGCGAACTTGTACGTGGGATCGGACGACCGGCTGTTCGAGGGAGATCGGACGAGGAGGAGACGGTCCACGCGGACGCACTGCCCCAACTCTTCTTTTGCTGCACGGCACTGCGCGTCTAGTGGTAACGATCTGTGATCCATCTCCCGTAGCAGGTTCTTGGTTGTTCTGTGCGTAGGAATTTTAAATTTGCAGTCGACGCACCCTACCGTAGAACCCAACAGTGGTATCAGAGCCTCCGCTATAGGATTTGGATTCAGATCGTATGCATATTAGATATGTGGAGGCGGTAGATGAGATCTGTTGTCGTTGATAAGATCGGCTATATGCACGGTTGATGTGATTAACTGCACATGGGGATCGTTGAGGCTATGATTTCTGTCAGTCGGGATCGATGATGTCATGACACGATCTACCCCTACCTGTCGGTCATCCGCGATCGGGGTTACCATTGAAACATAAATCCGAATCATATTCGCGATGATCAATATGATCGGTCAGATCAGAAAATTCGGCGTGAACGGAGTTCAGATGCGATCTGTGATTTCCGAAAACGTGTGCGATTCTATGCACAACTTTGTTTTGCAGGTTTGATGTGAATAGTATGGCTCATGTGTATGTGATGCATGTGTGTAATTTATACGTGGCCTGCGTGTCATGTTTGTGAGCCGGCAGGAGCCAAAGTGCTGTCATTATATTGTATAACGACCTGCGTGTCGACTTGTGATTCTGTATGGAAAATTCATTACTAGTTGTAGTAGTTGGATAATAGAGATCAGGTTGGTGGCTTGGCGTCCTGGCGTGACAAACAAGATGGAGTTCGTAGATGGTCATCGGAGTCGGAGTCGACCTGGAAGAACGTCCATGAAGGAGCCATACTATTTCACAATATGTGTTATTTGTGATTGTTATGCTTCTTTGTTTCTATGCATGTTAGAATGGTAGAAAGATCCCTCATGAATATCAAGTAAAGTGCCATTCCCGATGTTGCACCTTCGCACGTCAAGTATGTTTAGTAGTGGGCTCAGAAAATTGGGGTGCTGCTGGGTGTCCTTGAACTGAAGGGTTCGTGTCGGACACGGACATGCACTGCATCAGGTTAACTTGACAAGGCTATCAAAACGGTTTTGGGCCTTGTGGCAAAGAAGGCTGGGAGCCGGGGTATAAGATACCTTCCCGACCGACAGGAGTCGTATAGAGATGCGATTAGCAAGGAGTTGCTTACCGGATAGGCATGTTGTCTAGCAGTGACGCTAAAGCTCACTAGTCGCATGTGCTATTCGGATCCTGAATCACTGAGAGTTTGCGGAGGGATGCTGACTTCAGTGGGAGTATTTTTGTTTAGGCTAAAATTACTCTACATAAACACATCGCTTAGTGATTGCATATTTTCTGTTGTAGATCAATGGCACCACCTGCTCAACCCAACTTTGCATTGAAATCAATTCTGGAAAAGGATAAACTGAATGGAACAAACTTTACCACCTGGTATAGAAATCTGAGAATTGTTCTCAAGCATGATAAAAAGGAACATGTTCTAAAGGATCTACTTCCAGAGGAACCTGCTGATAATGCTAATGCCACAACTAAGAATGCCTACCAGAAACTCGTTGATGAATCAATGGAGATCAGCTATCTGATGCTGGCTTGTATGGAGCCCGATTTGCAACAGCATTTCAAAAATGTTGAGGCTTACGATATGATCGAGAGTCTCAAGAGCATGTTTCAGACACAGGCTAGGACCGAAAGGTTCAATGTCTGGCGATCCTTGATGGATTGCAAGCTGAAGGAAGGTGATCCACTGAGCCCACATGTGATCAAGATGATCGGATATGTGCAAGCTTTGGATCATTTGGGCTTCCCGCTCTTGGATGAGCTTGCTACTGATGCTGTTCTGGGTTCTCTTCCGCCCATCTATGGGACGATCATCTCGAACTATCATATGCATGGCATGGATAAGAAGCTCACTGAATTACATGGGATGCTCAAAGTGGCAGAGCAGGATATTAAGAAAGGCATGCATCAAATTTTGATGGTGCAGAAATCAGCTAAGTTCAAGAAGAGTTGGTCCAAGAAAAAGGCTAAGGCAAAGGGCACGGAGACGGTAACCTCTGCCGCTGCGCCGAAGTCTGGACCGGACTCTAAGACCTTTTGCTTTCACTGCAAGGAGACCTGTCACTGGAAGTGGAACTGTAGCAAGTGGCTTGCAGATCATGGCAAGAAGGCCGGAAATGCTTCTTCAGGCAAAGGTACACTTGTTGCATATGTTATAGACATTTACCTTGCTGACATACCTAGTAGCTCTTGGGTATTTGATACCGGATCGGTTGTTCATATTTGCAACTCGATGCAGGGGCTGGTAAGAATTAGGCGTGTGGCACAAGGGGAGATTGACATCAGGGTCGGCAACAAAGCAAGAGTTGCTGCGTTGGAGGTCGGCACGATGCAGCTCCAGCTTCCTTCCGGATTCATTATGGAATTGAATAATTGTTATTACATTCCTGCACTTGGTCAAAACATTATTTCTGCCTCATGTTTGATGAGTCAAGGTTATGAATTCAATTTAAAGGACAATGGTTGTTCGATATTTTTGAATGGTATGTTCCACGGTTATGCAGCCATTGTAGATGGGCTATTTATATTGAATCTCGAATGGGAACCAGTCTATAACGTGAATGTCAAGAGGCATAAGCCTAATGAGATAAATCCGACATACTTTTGGCATTGTCGGCTTGGACACATTAGTCTGAAACGCATGAAGAAGCTCCATGATGATGGGCTCCTAACTTCGTCCGACTTCGGGTCGTTCGAGACATGTGAATCATGCTTGCTCGGCAAGATGACTAAGTCTCCTTTCACAAAGAGTTGCGAGAGGGCGTCCGAGCTATTGGAACTTATACATAGTGATGTGTGTGGTCCAATGAGCACAACTGCCAGAGGTGGCTATCAGTACTTCGTGACTTTTATCGACGACTTAAGTAGATATGGATATATCTATTTGATGAGGCACAAGTTAGAAACTTTTGAAAAGTTCAAAGAGTTCAGAATGAGGTTGAGAATCAGCTTGGCAAGACTATAAAGCTTCTGCGATCTAATCGTGCAGGTGAGTACATGAGCCAGGAGTTTGATGATCATCTGAAAAGTCGAGGTATAGTACCTCAGCTCACACCTCCGGGTATGCCACAGAGAAACAGCGTGTCAGAACGGAGGAATAGGACCTTGTTGGACATGGTCCGGTCTATGATGAGCAAGTCGGATTTACCCTTGTCATTCTGGGGATACACTCTAGAAACAGCAGCTTTCACACTTAACAGGGTACCATCAAAATCCGTAGACAAGACACCACATGAGATGTGGACCGGGAAGAGTCCCAGTTTGTCTTTTCTAAAGATTTGGGGTTGTGAAGCATTTGTCAAGCGACTTATGTCAGACAAGCTTACACCTAAATCAGATAAATGCATATTCGTGGGATATCCGAGGGAAACCTTGGGATATAGCTTCTACAACCGGGAAGAGAACAAATTGTTTGTTGCTCGGAACGGGGTTTTCCTTGAGAAAGAGTTTCTCAGTCGGGAGGCTAGTGGGAGGACGGTTTGACTCGAAGAAATTTGAGGACCACTCGGGGACGGCTCGGCTGGTGATGAGATCATACTGGAGTCAGTCTGGGAACCTGTAGTGGAAGCGGCACCGGAACCATGGAGGTCGGAAAGATTGTGCAGAGTGCGTGATGTATTGTTGCTAGAAAGCGACGAGTCGGCCATGTATGCGGAAGCGATGGTGAGCCCAGATTCCGAGGTATGCCTGGAGGCCATGAGATCCGAGTTAAAGTCCATGGATGAGAATCAAGTCTGGGACTTGGTTGATCCGCTGCCTGGCGTAACGGCCATTGGGTGCAAATGGGTCTTTAAAAAGAAAACCGATGTGGATGGAAATGTTCAGATCCACAAAGCTCGGCTTGTTGCTAAGGGTTATGCACAAGTTTAAGGAATTGACTACGACGAGACTTACTCGCCGGTAGCGATGCTAAAATCGGTGAGGATTATACTAGCTATAGCTACATATTTCGATTACGAGATATGGCAGATGGATGTCAAAACGGCTTTCCTTCATGGAAATTTAACTCAGGACGTGTATATGATACAACCCGAGGGTTTTGTCGGTCCGACTAGCACTAGTAAGGTATGCAAGCTCAAGTGATCCATTTATGGGTTGAAGCAAGCATCTCGGAGTTGGAACATTCGTTTTGATGAGGTCGTCACTAGTCTCGGTTTCAACAAAAGCGAAGAAGACTCTTGTTTATACAAGAAGTTAAGTGGGATCTCAGTAGTGTTTTTGATCTTGTATGTGGATGACATATTGTTGATCGGGAACAATGTTTCGATGCTAAACTCAATCAAGGAATCATTGAATGGCAAGTTTTTGATGAAGGACCTTGGTGATGCAGTCTATATTTTAGGCATTAAGATCTATAGAGATAGATCGAGGAGGCTGCTTGGCTTAAGCCAGAGCACGTACATAGATAAAGTGTTGAAACGGTTCAACATGAGTGAGGCGAAGAAAGGGTTTTTGCCACTCTCACATGGTATAAGGCTAAGCGAGACTCAGAGTCCTTCGACATCTGATGAGCGAAGCAGGATGAGTAGGATTCTTTATGCCTCGGCAATCGGATCCATTATGTATGCCATGATATGTACAAGGCCTGATGTTGCTTTTGCAATAAGCCTAACAAGTAGATACCAGGCCAACCCAGGTGAGAGTCACTGGGCAGCGGTAAAGACTATTTTGAAGTACCTGAAAAGGACTAGAGAGATGTTCCTAGTTTATGGAGGTGAGGAAGAGCTCGTCGTAAGGGGTTACGTCGATGCTAGTTTCCAAACCGACAGGGATGATTGTCGATCACAGTCCGGATTCGTGTACGTCCTGAATGGAGGAGCAGTGCACTGGATGAGTTCCAAGCAGGATACGGTGGCTGATTCTACCACAGAAGCCGAATACATTGCGGCTTGTGAAGCTGCGAAGGAAGGTGTTTGGATCCGGCATTTTCTGGATGATCTTGGTATTTTCCCAGCCTCGGTGAAACCGTTGCACCTTTATTGTGATAATTCTGGTACCATCGCACAAGCCAAGGAACCGAGGAATCACCACAAGGTCAGGCACATAGACCGGAAATATCACCTGATACGAAAGATCGTAAAGAATGGTGATGTAGAGTTATGCAAGATTCACACGGATACAAATGTTGCAGATCCGTTTACTAAGCCGCTTCCACAACCCAAGCATGAGGGGCACGTTAGAGCTATGGGCATTCGATGTCTACTTGATTGACTCTAGTGCAAGTGGGAGACTGTTGGAGATATGCCCTAGAGGCAATCATGTATGATGATATTTCCTATGTGTTTATGAATAAAGATAGTCCTTGGACATTATCAATGATGTGTATCGGCAAGTACGTGACTTGTTTGTGGGACTATACATTGTATGGTGATTGTCCTAAAAGGTCCCTAGTCGAAAGGGCTTTGCGGACGCGCAACCGACTAGACTAGCATATGACACGGTCGATGGTTTGGTCTCACTGGCCATGGAGCATTGGATGTTAACCGGATAATATGGACTTGGAAAGGTCTGGTCGGATTCGACGTAGTCGGACCCGAGTCGAGATAAGGTCCGAGTCGGACAGACCCAACTATGAGACACAGCAATATGTCATCGGTGAGTCTCTAGTACAACATACGTTCTATGTCCTAAGACCTGAGCTGACGCATGTACTCGGGATGGTGACAGACTTGCTTTGGGCCGACCAAACGCCACTCTGTGACTGGGTAGTTACAAAGGTAGGTTTCGGATTTGTCCAGTCCCATGCTGCGAGACATGGTCGAGCAAGATGGGATTTGTCCCTCCGATCAGGAGAGGTATACTATGGGCCCCTCGTGTGATCCGACCAGGATAAGCATGGCCATGTGATAGGGAATATGAGATAATCCGGTTTGTGGTCGGTATCACTGGAACGAGAAAGAGGTCGGGCTAGCATGAGGATGATAGTCTCGCCTTGAGCCCAACAACATATATCATGAGGCAAAGGGAAGAGAAGTGTGACACGTTGTACAGGTTCACCTAACCAGCTTCATAGTCTGCTTGGTGGTCGGCATGCCTTGCTAGAGGCCGCTACCAACCGTGCAGGTCGAAGGTGATCCGAACTACGACCAAGCCGACTTGAACCTAAGGGGTCGCGCGCTTAAGGGAAGGAACCTACAAGGTCGGTTCATAGGACACTGGTCGGATGTGATCCGAACTGGACTAGGAACGTGACCGAGTAGACTTTGGGCTTTAGGGTCCGTGTGAGGCCCAAGTGTTGAGCCTGCGACGGACGCCTATATAAAGTGGAGGTGCGGCACACTCATGCGGTTGATCGCTTTGGCGTTGCGACTAGGGTTTGCATGTGTTGCGAATAGCCACCTCCACTCCCCGCCGACTGTGTGATCGGACCTAGCAGTCCGCCGCACGGTGTTCCTCCTACACGCGCGGATATCGTTAGAGGAGGTGCACTTGCGCTGCTCCGGTGAACTTGTACGTGGGATCGGACGACCGACTGTTCGAGGGAGATTGGACGAGGAGGAGATGATCCATGCGGACGCGCTGCCCCAACTTTTCTTTTGCTGCACGGCACTGCGCATCTAGTGGTAACGATCTGTGATCCATCTCCCATAGCAGGTTCTTGGTTGTTCTGTGCGTAGGAATTTTAAATTTGTAGTCGACGCACCCTACCATACTGCTGTACGGGCTCAATCACACTAGAAGTGGTCTTCGGATCCCCGGATAAATTCCAAAGCGAAGAATTGATCTTCGATATAGTCCCATTCCGCAGTGGCTATCATGCACTACTCGGACGAACCGCATTTGCTCGATTCAATGCGGTTCCGCACTACGCCTACCTCAAGCTCAAGATGCCCGGACCACGCGGTGTTATAACAGTGAATGAAAACACGGAATGCTCCCTCCGTACTGAGGAGCACACCGCTGCCGTTGCAGCAGAAGTATAGAGCAGCCTTTTCAGGCATAACCACAATTCAACAGCCAAGCTCCCGGACACCGTCAAGCGAGTCCGGACTTCTCTGCAGCAGGATAGTCTAGCTCGTCCAGAGCTTGACTAGCAATTTGGCCTCCGTCCCAGTCCCAACAAGGCAGCGATGCTTGTGCCGCGCGTACATAACTACGCACTTAAAATACCATGGGCATGGACGGAGGCATAGCTAGACCGTCGTCCATAATGTGGCTCAACCGCTCCTGGACCCGCATACCTTTACTTTTTATTTTTCTTTCAGGTTTTTCTCTTTCCGAGGCTTTTCCTGATACACCAAGAAGGCACGAAGCTTTGACGTACAAGGGAACCCCCAGGTGGTCTCTGCTAACGATCGTATACCTGTTTTAAATACCTGCACGTAGCTCGCCCTTGGTCATGGAATGTCAAATAGCCTTATTTGCTTATCGCATTACTTGTACAAATATGCCTTGATGTATTAATCAAATTAAAATGGAAAATAATTTGCGGTGTCAGCTTATCACTTGATTTTTTTCCTTGTCTTTATATTTTTTATCAATTGCACCCGTACACTCTGGTATGCCTTAATTCGCCAGGGGCTTCATCATACCCCGCAATACGACAATAAAGTCTGAACACTTTTACAGTACAGTTCAGCACCCCGAACTTATAGCATTATATGCATCGGCTCCGAATCATGTCTTCGGTCAATAGTTGGGTTGCCCGGCTCCTGTGCTTACTACCTTACGTTCCGATATATCGGCAAGGATAGTAAAGGGAGAACTACTGCGATTGTGTCCCGGTTCTTCCGGACGAGCACCTCAGTAGAGAAAGCTGAAAACTGACTGTCATGATGCGGCGAGAGCTGGTCAGCTGTTCGACAGGTTTCAAATCCTTAGAGATTTTTTCCGCATTGTGCGAGGAATCGGTTTTTATCCGATCGGGTGTTTACAGCATCCCAAGTCTGGACTTCCGAAGACTAGGGGCTGCGCCTAATTTTTTTGTCAAACTCCTATGGCTAAGTGAGGGTGATAAAGCCGTATAGTCCGATTGCCTTGTTCGTTGCGCTAAACACCTCCTTAAAGGACCAAAACATTTGATAAAGAGTGTTTAGATTTATCCCGAACACCCCCGTACTACCTACGTGGGGGCAGAAGCCGACGACTCGCCAACTCTCAAATTTAACAAAACGGCCGCAAAGGTGGTAAAATTTTAAATAACAGACATTATATTACATAACAAATCTGTTTCATAATACATGATAGGATAACATGAGTGCGTTCATGGGAATATGATATCCTTAGCACATTGCTCCGCCACAAGGCGGGATCCCTCCAGGACACTGTCAAAATACAGTTGGGGTCTGCGGTGCTTCTTGCCCTCGGGCGGTCCCTCGGTCATCAGCTTCATGGCATCCATCTACGCCCAGTGCATCTTGGCGCGGGCAAAGGCCATTCGCGCACCGTAAATACATACCGACCGCTTGATGGCTTCAAGCCGAGGGCAGGCACTGACGAGGCGCTTCACGAGTCCAAAGTAGCTGTTGGGAATGGCTTCGACAGGCCATAGCCAGATTATCAAATCCTTCATGGCTAGTTTGGCCGCCCTATGCAGCTCGACCAGCTGTTTCAGCTAATCGCTAAAGGGCACTTGATGTTCTGGTCCAAGGTATTGCGACCAGAACAGCTTCTCCGTAGAGCTCCCCTCTTCGGCTCGATAGAATTCCGCAGCGTCTGACACGCTGTGCGGCAGATCCACAAACGCCCTGGAGAGCTCCAAATTCGGGTAAGTAAAAGGAACCTTTCCTTCACATATCTGCTCTGCATAATGAAAGCCTTACCCATCGTGATCTTCTTGGCCGCCTGGATTTCTTGGAGGGCGCCCTGGGCTTCGGCCCGGGCATCTTGTGCGCTCTAGCGGGCCTTGGCAAGTTCGGACTCTTGCTACTTAAAGTCGCGCTCCAAGGACTCGCACTTCTTGACGGTGTCCTGGAGCTCTTGCTGGACCTCATTAACCCGGGCCTCCTACTTTTCGCGTGCGGCCCGATCCTTGGCCGCCTTGTCCTCGACCATGGCTAGCGCCTTCTTGAGGGCCTCTACTTCGGTCGTTGCCCCTACTAAATTTCATGGCACTTTGGTCAGCACGAATCACTTATCCTTCCTGAATATACACAAGGTTACTGCATACCTTGATTGTCCTCCAGCTGCTTCTTCACGCGGCCGAGCTCTTCCTCGGCCTGCTTCAGACTCTGCCTCAGTCCGAAGACTTCCACAGTATGAGAAGACGCAACTAGCAGCAACGCCCGCTTGTTCACATAGACATTTTAAATTAGACTCCTACGAAAATTATTTGATCCTCTGTTCGGCTTTTCTTCCCGAACACCGGACAGAGTATCAGGGGCTACTGTCTATACTGTGACATTATTTCTATACAATTACATTGCTTACCTCAAAGCCTGTTAGAAGGATAGTGCAGGCTTTGGTCAGTCTGCTTTTCACGAACTGGATCCTCTCAATCACCGTGCCCATAAGTACGATGTTCTTCCACAATGGAAGCGCCTTGCAGCGCTTCCAGCAAATTATCCGGTGCCTCTGGATGGACAGAGGTCACCGGTGGAATAGGTGCACCGCCTCCTTTTCAAAGGGGTGGCTGGCCTGGTTCCAGAGCCGCATGTGTCTCCGAAACTATATTCGGCTGAGGGCCAATTTGGATATGGCCCCCACCGTCAGTGTCCATGGGGGCTGGTTACCCCATGTGTCCGGCCGCCGAAGCTTCACCCTCCGACGCCTCCCTGAGGGCCTCTGGATTCTCTCCCGGGCTGGGGGTCTTTCAGGACGATGCCTCGGCGCCATCCAGGTCCCGGGGAGAGGTGGCCGATGGAAGGGTCCCGCTGTCCATCACAGCCGGATCCAGCGAATCCTCTGAAGATAAGGACCGCTCGAGGTTGGACCGAGCCGGACTGCAAATGCATAAATCAGCACAATATAACAATAAAAAAAGAGGGCCAGATACATGAATGTGTCCGGATACTTACGACTTGGCTAGGGGCGATTAGCAAGCAGCAAGCGGGGGAGAGTCAAGTGAAGTACAACACAGGACTGACGGGGTGGGGCGCGCCAAAGCAACCCGGGACCCCTCCGGGGTCACTACAAAAACGCTGGCGCCTTCTTTTGAAGGTGAAAAACCATGGGTTCCCACTCCCAGCTGCTGTCGGTGGTCACTGCGGAGCTGTCCGGAAGGGAAGATTTCCCCTTCTTGGACGCCTCGGCCTCCAGGTGCATGGAGGCCGCCCTCTTCTTTCTCCCCCTGCAGGGGGGAATGCATTTCTTCTTCTTCCTCCTCCTCCTCGTCTTCGGCAACAGAGGAGTGAGTCTCGGCATCTTCGGACGTCGCGTTTGAAGTGCCCTTGCGGCGGAGACCACCTCTGGTCCCCTTGGCCTTCTTCTCCGGCACCTCATAAGGCGCCGGAAATAGCATCTTTGTTAGAAGCGGGGTTTCTGGGCCTTCGGGCAGCGAAGCTGGACAGTTAATCCGCTCTGCTATCTCTGTCCAGTCCTGAAATAATTTATAGGGAGACTTAGATGCCTTCCTTGAATATGCAAGTAAAGGGTACACCTTGAAAACATGAAAGAACTTACCGGATTAGCAGGGTGAGTTAAGACGTTCCCACGATCCTCGTCCGTGGCCAGTGGCGCCTCATTAGCCTTGAAGAGCACCTTCCAGATATCTTCGTACGTCATGCCTAAGAGCTCTAGTAGGGTCTGGTGCTTGGCCGGGTCAAACTCCCACAGATAGCAAGTCTGGTGTTGGCACAAAAGAATCCGATGAACGAACATAACCTGGATCACGTTGACAAGCTTGACTTTGTTGTTTATCATGCTCTGGACGCGCGTCTAGAGCGTTGTCAGCTTGTCCGAAGAGCCCCAGGTGAGGCCCTTCTCCTGCCAGGAGGTGAGCCGCATCGGGACTCCGGATCGGAATGCGTGGGGATGATCTGTCCCTTGGCCGCAAGTCGGTGAGCGATTTCCGGGGCCAAGTACCCGGCCTCACGGAGCTTCTTGATATCCTTCTCCTTGACGGAGGAGGCCATCCACTTGCCTCCTTCTCCGGATCTGGACATGGTTTGTCACATCCTGATTTTCATGGCACAACACTTAAGCTAATAAATCATGATAAATTGTGTTTTGACAAAAACTTCTGTGTGTTTTGGTCTTTGCTTGATTTGATTTTCGTCTGCTGTTTGAAAGTGCTCTAAAAATCAAATAAATCCTCCAACTTCTATACTTCATCTCCTTGCCCCAAACTTTTGCCCAATGATCATGCCATGTGTATAGAGAAACATAGTATTTTCTTACAAAAAATAATTTGTCCAAATAGTATTTTCAAAAATTAGTTTTTCAAAAACCTATGAGTTGAGGTTTGCACTGCAAGTACTTAATCAAGGGCAGTAAAAATCTTTCCAAAAATATATTTGACTCCTATTAGATATAGGATACCCATAAACCAAAAAAATATAATTTTAAAGGTTATTTCCCTATTTTATTTAAAAGCTTTTTCTTAAGGCCAGAAATGGTCTTTAATAGGGAAAAATTATTTTATTGTTTCAAAAATATTTTACAAAAACCTAGGGAAACTCAGTGGACATATATTGTCCATATATAAGAGTGTCAACACATGGTCATGTTCAAAATATTGGTCAAATCCCTCAAAAACCCTTTCTGGATATTTCAAGCTTTTGAAATATTTACAAAGGAAATATTCTACAAAAATTCCAAGAAAATTCTAGAATGTCACATATGACATGTTTGATGATCTTGACTAGTATCATGTCATGGAGAATAGTACAACTCCACGAAATCCCCTCAAAACCATTTCTGTCCATTTTGAAGTTTGAGCAACTTTACATTGCCAAACATGTCCAAATGTTCTCAAACCTTGTGTACATGCTCAATTGGTCTAATAATTAATCTAGACCAAATGGCACAAGTTGGAGAACAAGTTAACTTGATCAAAGTGCCCCAAAACCCTTCCTGTCCAGAACCAAATTTGAACAACTCTACATTGGCAACTTTCTCCTTTTGATCTCAACTTTTGTGGACATATTCAGAGACTCTAATGATGACACTACACCAAGTGGTGCATCAAGGAGAATAGATTTTGTCGGTGTACTAAAGTAGGGGTACCTTAGTATCCCGAACTTGTGCACGGGCAGTCGCAGCGTCCGGCGGCAAGGCTTGCCGGGTGCCCGCCAAGGTCCTCCGTGTTTCCTTTTGGTCCCATTCAAGAACAAAGTGTTTTAACTGAGAAGACAAAGCCCCGGCAAGAGGAGCTTGCCGGGAAGGACAAGGCCCCGGCAAGAGGAGCTTGCCGGGAAGGCCAACCAAGGCATTTCAAGGAACTTGCCGCGACGCGCCGCGCGTCCCGGCTAGAACCGGCGAGCGACAAGCTTCCGGGCGCGACAATACTACGACCGCGGCAAGGCGCTTGCCGCGACGAAGCCACCACTCTGTGCCCGCGCTCCAGCACATCTGTCGACGTGTCGCCACAGGACCATTCCAGGCGCACGTGGCGAGAAGCTGTGCAGCCAAGCGGTGCGAGGTGGCGAGTGGAGATGGCGAGATGGCCATCGTGGCGAACGGTGGCGCCCCTAACGGTCGCTTCTCTACACTATTTGGGCGACGCGGACGGGCATTTAATGCCTTTGTCCCCTGCCGTCAGAGTTAGGTAGGATCCACTGTAGAAGCAGTTGTACCAACCACACATTTTACACTTTTACCCCCGCATGCGTTGCCACCTGTCGGTGACCCCTTTAGCCTATAAAAGGAGGCCCGTGCGCAACTTAGAAGGGGTTGGACTCGTTCGAAATCAGAACACATCCACGCTCTCGAGCAAGAACGCAATACAAACCACAAAGCAGCAGTTGGAGTTTTATCTCTCCGGAGAGCTCCGAAGCTGGGTAAAATCCCTCGCGTGCCTCGCCTCGATCCGCTCTTCGTGCGGCCTCCGCTCCCTGCCGGACCGAAAGGGCCCCCTGCCCCATAGGTGTTCGTTCCCACGACATCTTTGGCGCGCCAGGTAGGGGGCGTCGAGGTTGTGTGAACCCGATCCGGTGTTCGCGCGAGCTACATCCTCATCTTCATCGACATGCCACCGAAGAAGAAGGCTTCGGAGGTGGCTGGTCCGTCTGCATCGATCCCACCGCCACCGGAGCAAGCGGGTGGTGGAGTAGACGCCGGCGGAGGAATGGGCGCCGATGAGGGAGCTCACGATGCTGCCAGGTCCAAGGACAAGGCTGCACAGACCTCGACGTTCGTACACGCACCGCGCCCATCTCAGGAGGCGCGGGACTGACAACGTCATGGCACTCGCGGTACCATACGTTCGTTGGGTCAAGGCCAAGCTGGTGGATCTCGGGATGCTCAAGATCAGCATGCACGTCAACATGCTGGCACGAGCGCGGCACGGTCGCCTGGATGAGATGCTGCTCCTTCTAACATTGTTAGAAGTACGAGCATATCTCGCTCCTCGCACCGTTCACCGCCGCCACCCAAGACTCCAGAAGAAGCGTTGGCCCGAGCCCAACTGCTTCTAGATTACCCTCCAGCGCCAGACAAGATCGACGATTGGAGGGCCACCATTCAGAGCCTCATCGGCTTCGCCAACGGCGACACTCCCCGGCAAGACGCCCAGGCACGAGCCGGTGGCGACAAGACCGGTGGGGGTGCAACCACCGTGCACTCCCCACCCTGAAGGCCAAGGTCGCCGACTCGCCGGGTCAACCTCGACACTGACTCCATAGCGTCATCAGATCCGCGAGCTCGTCGCGATCAGCGCCAAGTTCTTCAAGAACGGCAACAAGAAGATGCTTGTACCCGCATCGAGCGTCGAAGAGAAGCGCGGCGTCAGTCAGACCAGCGCGTTGGGCCCACTGTTGATATGCATGCGCCCGTGGAACCAGGCGACTTGCCATACGCGGTAGGTTGCCCTACGTTCACTCGTGAGCTACGGCAAGTCCAGTGGCCCAGCACAAAGAACTTCAAGCCAGATGTACCCGAGAAGTACGACGGCAGGTTGCATCCGTCGGAGTTCCTCAGCATCTACACCATCGCGGTGCAAGCTGCCGGGGGCGCGACGAGAAGATCCTTGCCAACTACTTCCCACTGGTACTCAAGCCCAATGTCAGATCCTGGCTCATGCACTTGCCGGATAACTCCATCTCCTCATGGGCAGATCTGTGCCATCAGTTTGTCGGTGCCTTCATAGGCGGCCACAAGCCCCATGGCCAGGAGAGCGATCTTCATCTGCTTGCCCAGAGGGAAGGAGAACCCCTGCGCAAGTACATTCAAAGGTTCAGCCAAGTGCAGCGCAACATTCCAGACGTCCACCCTGCCACGGTCATCAGCGTGTTCCATCAGAACATGCGTAACCGGAGGATATGGGAGGAGATGGTGATGTGCAAGATTAGAGATGTCAGCGAGCTGTATGCCCTGGCCGGCAGATGTGCGCATGCTGAGAAGGGGAGGAAACTCCCCGGAGAGAACACAGGAGCAGAAGGGTCTGACAGTGAGGATGCCGCCCCGGCAAGAAAAAACCGGCGGCGGAACAACAGGAAGAGGAAAGCAAAAGATGTGCTAGTCGTCGAGCAGTCCGGCAACGGAGGTGGCGCCGAGAAGGCCAAAGCTGGTAACTTCGGCGAGGCGGTGGTGGCCGCCGACAAGCAGGACGGCTTCAGCAAGCAGTACTGCAAGATCCACCGCATCAAGGGCCATGATCTCCAGACCTGCAAGAAAGTTGAGCAGCTTGTTGAACTGCAGAAAGCTGAGTACAAGCGACGCGACAAGGAGAAGGCCCAAGAAGGTACTGGTGGATCCGGCAAGAAGCGCCCCGGCCGGGGAGGACGCCACGGCAAGGCCAAGCAGCGGCAAGGAGACAGACCTCCCCGCGGCCGCGACAAGGACGAAGATGAAGACGACGACGAAGAGATAGATGAAGATGAGGCCGACGAGCAGGAGTTTCAGAAAGCCACAGAGGTTCTGTGCGTTGATGGTGGTGCTGCTCTGCATACTTTGCATCGCCAGCTCAAACAGTGGGTGCGGGAAGTTAATGCAGCAGAACCATCAGTTGAGTCACGCAAGCCTCTGAAGTGGTCCAGCACGCCTATCATCTTTAATGTTGAGGATCACCCTGATCGCATAACTGCGGTCGGGTGCTTGCCGATGTTGGTTTCACCAACTATCCGCAACCTCAAGGTCACAAAGATGCTAGTTGATGGCGGGGCCGGCTTGAATCTGATCTCCTCAGCGGTACTCCAAAAGCTCCAGATCCCCGACAGCAAGCTCGAAGAGACTGGCACATTCCAAGGAATCAACCCGGGAAGGAGCAAGCCGAAGGGGAAGATCACGTTGCCAGTGACATTTGGCAGCGAGCTGAACTTCAGAACAGAGAAAGTCACTTTTGACGTTGCTGATTTCCCATTGCCCTACAATGGGATACTCGGCCGTCCAGCACTGGCCAAGTTCATGGCAGCCTCTCACTATGCATACAACGTACTGAAGATGCCCGGTCTGATAAGTGTCATTTCTTTCCCTGGTGACAAGAAGGATGCCCTTATCTGCACCGACAAGATCTACCGGGAAGCAGCAGCCGTAGCAGAACGCAAGCCACTTGCCGCTGAAGCTCCCGGGGGGAAGAAGAAGACCAAGTCCGGCAAGAGCTCTGATGCTCACTCCGGCAAGCGCACCTCTTCAGAGTGCTGCGCTACCGTCGAGGACGCACCATCGAGCTCCACCGGCAAGTGTAAGAAGGCAAAGACGGCTTCACCAGAGACCAAGAAAGTGGCCGCCAAGGAGGACGGCACTGGTGGTACCTTCACCATCAGTGCCACGCTTGACCCTAAATAGGAAAGTGCGCTCGTTGCTTTCCTGCGGGCGAATGTCGACGTGTTTGCGTGGCAACCGTATTATATCCCTGCTGTTCCCAGGAAAGTAATTGAGCACCACCTTGCCGTCTATCCTCACGCGCGGCCCGTCAAGCAGAAAGTCAGGAAGCAAGCAGTGGAGCGCCAAGAATTTATCGCAGAAGAGATCAAGAAGTTGGAAGCAGCAGGCCTTGTCAGAGGAGTTCTCCATCCTACGTGGCTGGCCAATCCTGTAGTCGTGCGCAAGGCGAACGGAAAATGGAGGCTTTGTATTGACTTCACCGATGTTAATAAAGCTTGTCCCAAAGATCCATTTCCCTTGCCGCGCATTGACCAGATTGTCGACTCCACGGCAGGATGTGATTTGCTTTCATTTCTTGATGCATATTCAGGATATCATCAGATCTTCATGGCAGAAGAAGATGAGGAGAAGACCGCATTCATCACCCCGTGTGGCACGTACTGTTTCGTACGGATGCCATTCGGTTTAAAAAATGCAGGTTCAACATTTGCAAGAGTAGTCAGTCAAGCTCTGATGCCCAAGTCTGGCAAGAGTAGCTCTGATGCCCACTCCGACAAGCGCGCCTCTTCGGAGTGTTGCGCTACCGTCGAGGACGCACCATCGAGCTCCACCGGCAAGTGCAAGAAGGCGAAGACAGCTTCACCAGAGACTAAGAAAGTGGCCGCCAAGGAGGACGGCACTGGTGGTACCTTCACCATCAGTGCCACGCTTGACCCTAAATAGGAAAGCGCGCTCGTTGCTTTCCTGCGGGCGAATGTCAATGTGTTTGCATGGCAACCATCTTACATCCCCGGTGTTCCCAGGAAAGTAATTGAGCACCACCTTGCCGTCTGTCCTCACGCGCGGCCCGTCAAGCAGAGAGTCAGGAAGCAAGCGGTGGAACGCCAAGAGTTTATTGCAGAAGAGATCAAGAAGTTGGAAGCAGCAGGCCTCGTCCGAGGAGTACTCCATCCAACGTGGTTAGCCAATCCAGTAGTCATGCGCAAGGCGAACGGGAAATGGAGGCTTTGTATTGACTTCATTGATGTTAATAAAGCTTGTCCCAAAGATCCATTTCCCTTGCCGCGCATTGACCAGATTGTCGATTCCACGGCATGATGTGATCTGCTTTCATTTCTTGATGCATACTCAGGATATCACCAGATCTTCATGGCAGAAGAAGATGAAGAAAAAGCTGCATTCATTACTCCATGTGGCATGTACTGCTTTGTACGAATGCCTTTCGGATTAAAGAATGCTGGTTCAACATTTGCAAGAGTAGTCAGTCAAGCTTTTGAGCCACAGTTGCATAGAAATGTAGAAGCTTACATGGATGACATACTGGTCAAGAGCAAGGACAAAACAACTCTGATCCAAGATTTGGACGAGACCTTTGAAAATCTGCGCAAGATCAATCTCAAGTTGAACCCCGAGAAGTGTGTGTTTGGAGTCCCCTCCTGCAAGCTTCTCGGGTTCTTTGTGTCTCAGCGGGGGATCGAAGCCAATCCCGACAAGATCAAGGCCATTGAGCAGATCGAAGCACCAAAGCGCGTCAAGGATGTATGAAGGCTTGCCGGCTGCGTAGCTGCTCTCAGCAGGTTCATCTCTAAGTCTGCTGAGCGCGCCCTGCCATTTTTCAAAATATTGAAAAAGGCAGGTCCAATGAAATGGACTCCGGAAGCGGAGGCTGCGCTGCAGGACTTGAAGAGATACCTGTCCTCCACTCCAATACTTGTCGCACCTAAGCCGCAAGAGAAGTTGCTGCTGTATCTAGCGGCAACCAATCAAGTGGTTAGTGCTGCGTTAGTAGCGGAAAGGGAGGCGGATGATGAGCCAGCGACCATGGCAAGCGCGTCCAGCGACAAGCAGGGGGCTTCCCCGACAAGCTCTGGTCCCGACAAGGATGGATCTGTGCAGCCACAAGAAGAGAACCAGAAGAAGATGGTGCAGCGCCCAGTTTACTTTGTCAGTTCCCTTCTGCAGGGGGCTAGGTCAAGGTACTCTGGTGTGCAGAAGTTGCTTTTCAGCCTTCTCATGGCCTCGAGGAAGCTGCGCCATTACTTTCAAGCACATGAGATCACAGTTGTCACTCGCTTTCCGTTGAAGAGAATATTGCAGAATCCAGAAGCAACAGGCAGGATTGTCGAGTGGGCACTGGAACTGTCTAGCTTTGGCCTCAAGTTTGAGAGTACTTCAACTATCCAGAGCCGAGCATTGGCAGAATTCATAGTAGAATGGACGCCAACACCTGATGAAGAAATTCTGGAAACGAGCATCCCTGTCAAGGAGGCAAACAAAGAATGGATCATGTACTTTGATGGTGCCTTCTCGCTGCAAGGCGCCGGTGCGGGCGTGTTACTTGTCGCACCCACCGGAGAGCACCTCAAGTACGTGGTCCAGATGCACTTTCCCAAGGAGGAAGCAACAAAAAATACTTCAGAGTATGAAGGTTTGCTTGCCGGACTCAGGATCACTGCAGACCTTGGGATCAAGAAGCTCATTGTCAGGGGTGACTCACAGCTTGCCGTCCGCCAAGTGAACAAAGATTATCAGAGTCCGTTGATGGAAGCTTACATTGATGAAGTGAGAAAGTTGGAAGAGCACTTTGACGGCCTACAGATGGAACATGTTCCGAGAGCTCAGAACGACATTGCAGATGGCCTATCAAAGTGCGCCGCACTTAAGTTACCTGTGGAACCAGGGATCTTTGTGCTCAAGCTGACTCAACCATCTGTAACACCATCAAATGGACAGAACAAGAAAAGGAAGTTGATTTCCGGTGACTACTTTCCGGCAGAGCTCCCCGAAGCCGCCGCCAAGAAAGTCCCCAAGATCAACACCAAGAGTGCTGAGGAGCAGTCTGCTCCAACAAACCCTAAGGTTTGTTCCGTTGAAGCAGACGCTCCCGACAAGTTTTGCTCCGGCGAGCTTGTCGGGGAACATCAAGCTCCGGCTGAGCCGCAGGTTCTTGCCGTAGAAGCGGATGTTCCCGCAGCAGCATATGTGCCTTTAGTCCTTGTTGTCGAGCCGCAGGCTCCGGCATGGGCACAGCAGATTGTCCGTTTCCTTCAGACAGGAGAACTTCCCAAAGAGCAAGAAGAAGCGGAGAGAGTAGCCCGGCAATCAAGTATGTACCAGTTTGTCGACGACATACTGTACAGAAGAAGATTCAACGGAGTGAAATTGAAGTGCATTCCCCGGGAAGATGGACATGAGCTGTTGGCGGAGATACATGGAGGCATATGTGGTCACCACATTGGCGCAAGAGCACTTGCCGGCAAAGCATTCCGGCAAGGTTTCTTTTGGCCAACAGCCCTCCAGGATGCAACTGCACAAGTAACCAAATGTGAAGCGTGCCAGTTCCATTCCAAGCAGATACACCAGCCAGCTCAAGCTCTCCAGACGATCCCTTTATCCTGGCCATTTTCGGTCTGGGGGCTCGACATCCTCGGCCCCTTCCCCCGAGCTGTCGGGGGCTTTGAGTACTTGTACGTTGCAATCGACAAGTTCACAAAGTGGCCAGAAGTGGAAGCAGGGAGGAAGGTGACAGCACAGTCAGCAGTCAAGTTCTTCAAGTCGATTGTTTGCCGTTTCGGAGTCCCTAACAGGATCATCACCGACAACGGCACGCAATTCATGAGCCGCACCTTCATGCAGTACGTCCAAGATCTTGGCGCCAAGGTCTGCTTCGCTTCTGTTGCTCACCCGAGAAGCAACGGTCAAGCGGAGAGGGCAAACACTGAAGTGCTGCGCGGGCTCAAGACCAGGACTTTCGACAGGCTGCACAAGTGCGGAAAGAACTGGATCGAGAAGCTGCCGGTGGTTCTTTGGTCGACCAGGACGACGCCAAATCGAGCCACTGGCCAGACACCTTTCGCTCTAGTTTATGGAGCAGAGGCAGTTCTCCCCACAGAACTCGTATACGGATCGCCTCGAGTGCTCGCTTATGATGAGCTTGAGCAAGAGCAACTGCGACAAGATGACGCGCTGCTCCTTGAGGAAGATCGTCTTCAGGCTGATGTACGAGCTGCTCGCTACCAGCAAGCTTTGCGCCGCTACCATAGCCGCAGAGTTAATGCCAGAAGTCTCGAGGAAGGCGACCTTGTTCTTCGGCGCGTTCAATCCGCCAAGAATTCCAACAAGTTGACGCCGAAGTGGGAAGGCCCGTACCGGGTGAAGCAAGTCACTAGGCCTGGCGCTGTCCGCCTTGAGACCGAAGATGGCTCTCCGGTGAGCAAATCCTGGAACATTGAGCATCTTCGTAAGTTTTACCCATAAGGCGCGGTTGCCGGAACCCGTTCCGGCAACCACCTTTTGTACAAGCCTTGCCGCTGTTGCATGTAACCCTTTGTACAAAGCCGGGCGCAGATCCTGTGCATAAATAAAGCTCAGGTGCTCCCCACATCTTGTCAAATTTCATGCTTTTTCATTTTTTGCATGTATTATCTGACACTTTGTGCAGCACTTGCCCCCGGTAAGCAATAACGAGCCTTAAGGCTCCATATCTTTATTTTCTCTTCTTTCTTTTTCTCAAGAAAAGGGAAGGTCCCCTCACCCACAAGTTCACCGGGGGGGAAGGAGAAGATAATGGTGTGGACCAGGCGTCATTCAAGAAAGTATCGCCTTGCCGGGACGCAAACAATAGAAAAGCTAAGTTGCCAAAATTTGAGCATAACCAGTTTTGAAATTTTTTAAGTTATCTTCCTTGAAACGACCCTGCTTTGTATGGAAACCCTGTGCGTGGAGGAACCAACTCATAGCTAGCTGCGCCCTTACTTTGTTTCGAGTCCACTCAACAACTTAAGTGTGCTGCAACTAGTTGCGACAAGGTTTCTTGCCGGAAGTAGCACCGCCAGCAGGTTGCTGATGTTCCGCACTCAGCGCTCGCGGCAAGGGTGCCTGTGCCGGCAAGTTCCCTAAAAGCGTAGGGTAAAAGCATACAAAGGAAGGAATCAAGTAAAGGAAATAACATAGCAAATACTGCCCAAGATAAAGTTATATTACAAAGATAACTTGCCGCGCTCTAATGGATTGTTCCCATAACATGTCTAGCAGCGGCAAGGAAAGGAAGAAACGGGCGGTCTAGTCTACGCGGCCGCCATCAACCCTCCTAACTTCATTCACCTTGTCCACAATGGGTGCAACAAGGGCCTTGAGCTCTTCAAGATCAGCACCCGCCGGCAGCTTCTTGAGGACGTTGGTGAGGTTGAGGCCTGGGTTGCGGAAGGCCACCTTCACCAACACCTTCTCCAGGACTTTGGCGCAGATCGTGCACGACTCGTCGGCCAGCTGCTTTGGGATCCTTTCCCGGAGTTGCTGGAGGGCCGTCGCCACGCCCTTGAAGAACAGAGTGAGCTTGGCGCTGGGCTGGAGGTTCTCGTCGGAGGAGTACCCGAAGCCCTCCATTTCCAGTTGTGCCAGCTCCTCGTCAATAACCACGGCAATGTTCACGAGGCCCTCCGTCCAGAGCTCCACAGTTTTTGTGAAGGTGTTCTGGGTTTCGGCGGCCCTCGTCAGCAGCGCCTCGTTGGCTTTGATCTCCTCCTTCAAGTCCTCCTCCCGCTTCTTGGCGCCGTCCAGCGTCTCAGTCAGCGTAGCCAGCTTCAGCTCGAGATCGGCATTGGAGTCCTTGGCGGCGCTCAGCTCCTTGCCCATCTCGGCAAGTTGGCCCTGCAGTTCACCGTGAGCAAGGGCGTCCTTCTCGCGCTCGCGCTGGAGCGCGGCAAGCTCTTCATCCTTCCTCTTCAGATCAGCCTCCAGCTGCGCCACCTTCGCCTCCAGCTCCTTCTTGGCGGCCTCGGCAGCTGCAGCAGCATCCTTCGCTTCCTTGAGGGCCCCGCCAAGTGTCTCCTCGCACGCGGCAAGCTCCTCCTCATAGCTATCCAGGTTGACCTTCCGCTGCGTCAACTCTCCTTCCCGCACGGATAGCTCCTCGGTGGCGAGCCGCTGTTGCTCTTCGGCTTGTGCTTTCTCGAGGAGGAAGGCCTTCCGCGCCTCGACAAGCTGCGCCCTCTCCTCTGCAATGGACCGAAGGGCCTCTTGGTTGCGGCTCTGGAGCTCCTCCGCATGCTTTTCAATGTCCACTCCCGCCTGCGCGACAAGCGCTTCCCGGGACTACAGTTTGGCTTGTCGGGCGCGGTAGAGTGATAGCAGCCTCCGCAGCAGCTGTTCCTCCTCAGGCTCGCCGCTGCTGCTGCTTGGCGCGTCGACCATTGTCAACCTAGCGGAGGCGAGCACTTCTCCATCAAAAACTTCTCCTTCGACCGGCACCCTGGAGCTCGAAGCCCAGGGGAGCTTGATGAAGATACCGTCGCCGGCCTTCAAGTAGGCGCCGGCCTGGGGCTCTTCGGAGCCTGGCGCTGCGTTAGCGGTAGAGGGATCGGCGGTCGGTGTAGCGCCTTGCGCTCCTGCAGCCCCAGGGTCGTCAGTGCGATCGCCGGATCCCTCGCCAGCTCCTGCGCCAGCGGCCTTGGCGGCCTCTTCGCCGGCAGGATCATCAGCGCCGGCCTCTTCCTCGGTGGCGGCGGCACCGTCAGTGTTGCCGCGCGCGTCCTCCTCGCCGGTGGCCTCGGTCTCCATCGGATCCGTGGAAGGAGGATCTGAAGACAGGAAGAGGAAGAAAAAGTCAAGCAAATATCCAAGAAGAAGAAGATTAGAAGAAGAAGAACCCAAGGGAAGTTTTCCGACAAGAAGGGTTACCTGTGCTGGGCTCTGTAGTCATGGGCTCCACCACCGGGGGATCGCTGGTCCTGTCCCTTGCCGGAGAACTACCCCTTGCCGGGGACCTCTCCCTTGTCGGAGAGCGCTCCCTTGTCGGGGAATCCTCCCTTGGCGGCGTAGTTGAAGCAGATAGCACCTCAGGAGCGGCTTCCGGTTGCTCCTGGTGAGCCTGTTCTGCTCCTACACAAGCAAACCAACAGACAAGATATCAGCAAAGAAAGAACACATGTGCGCATCCAACAGCGGGAAGAAAGACTATATACTTACGTTGGGGGCTGCGCTGGGGGCTACTTCGAGGAGTAGTTGTTGGGTCCGACAAGGTGGTCTCGGACGCGCCCTCTGTCGTCATGACGGGATCGTCCTCGATGACAACCACGGGGACCTTGGCTCTCTTCGCCGCTCTCTGGGCCAGAGTCCTGAAAAGGAACAAGGTTCAGAAGAAAGCAGATCAGATACAAGACAAGAAACATCAAGAATTGAAGAAATACAAACACAACAGAGAAACTTACTCCTCTTCTTCCTCCTCGTCGGAGCTGAGCACGGAGAGGTCGAAGTCCGGTACTCTTTCAGCACGACGAGGCGGAGGAGTAGGCTCCCTTGGCCGCTTGGCGGGAGCTGCGGCAGGATCAGAAGCGGTGGCCCGAGAGGACCCCGCTCCGGTCACCGGCGCAGCGTGAGATGCTCCCGCGGCAACGGTGCTTGTCGCGGTGGAGCGTGTCCCGCGGCGCGGCGGCTGTTGACCCGTCTGCCGCCCTGCTATGTCTCCGGTCCTGCGGAGGCGCCTTCTTGGTGGAGCTGGGGGCTGCACTAGGAGCTCCGCTTGCGGCAAGTTGCTTGAAGACGGCCGGCCGCTTGCATCCTCGGCAGGCTCGCTCGATTCGGCTTCGGACCCTCCCCCGCCGATGATTTCCCCGACAACTCGTCTCGATCGGCAAGGCTTGCCGCCTCGGCTGCCTCTGCCTCCTCCACAGTAAACCCAAACTCGCCCGCGGCGGCGGCTGCCGCTGCCTCTTCCGCCCTGGTGGCGATGCGCCGCATCTCGTCTTCGGTGGTGTCGCGGGTGAGGCTCCTCTGCTCGTCGGTGCGGACCGCCACCTCCACCAAGCTATCGAAGAACTGCTGCACGACGTCGTCGGCGGGCTCCTGCCAAGTTGGAATAATTCCGTGCGAGTCGCACTCCGGCATCATTGCACGGATGCGATCGAGCGAGGAGTTGTTGCACAACGGGACGACGCCCTGCGGCAGCCTGAACCACTCGGGATGATTGGGGTCATGCTTGAACAGCTCCCTGAGCATCCCATCCAACTCCAAGACAGTGAAATTGAAGTTGAGGCCCGGGCGCAGCCTCATGATGTCCGCCGGGCCCCCGAACAGCCAGGTGGGCCTCCCCCTCTCCTGCAGAGGGGCGATGCGGCAGCAAAGAAAGTCCGCGCCAACAGCGCCTACAGTGAGCCCGACAAGCCTGAGTCGCAAGATCCGAGTGGTGGCGATCTTCAGCTTAGCATCGTCCGCCGCCAGGGCGCTCCAATCGTTGTCGCACACTACTGGGGCTTGGCGCAGGGCAGTGAATGGCTGCAGGTTCTCCTCAACGATCCAACACCATTCAGCTCTCCACTCATCCCATTTGCTGCGAAGCTCCCCCTCCAAATAGACCTCCTTCTTGCCGGCTCTCGAGATCCAGGCAATCCCGCCAGCTAAGGGCTCTCCTCTCCCGACCCGGGGCATGAAGTAGTGGCAGAAGAGGGCTACGTTCGGGTGGATTCCAACAAAGTTTTCGCAGAGATGTGCGAAAACCGCCATGGTCAGGACAGCATTGGGAGTGAAATCAAGGAGATGGAACCCGTAGGTGTTCATGATGTCACAAAAGAATTCAGAGAAGGGTGGGCAGAGCCCGCAATGGAAGAACTGTGTGAAGAAGGGGTATCCCTTTGGAGCTCGTTTCGAAGCAGAAGCAGCGGCGGAGAGTACCTGCGTGCGCGGATGCGGTCGCGTCTCCGTCGACCAGAAGAGGTAGAACCACTCCCTCAACTCCTTCGCGGAGAGCTCAGGGGGGAAGGTTGCCCGCTCCTTCCGCAGCGCCTCAAGCCGCAGTGCCTCGGCCGACTTCGCACCCTTCCCGGTCTTCGGAGCCATGGCAGAGGTGGTGGGGGGAGATCGAGGGCGTTGGTGGCGACGGTGGCGGCGGGGGGCGGAGCGCTGCTCTCTTTCGGCTTTGAAAGCGGAGGGGAGCGGCGGAGATTTTTGAGATTGGAACCGCAAGTGGCGAAGGTGGGGGAACTGCCTCTGTTTCCCCTGCTTATAAAGAGGAGGAGGCGAACGTTACGCTTTTTCCCAATAAAGAATCACCCACGATCTCTCCCACGACGCCGCATTTGACGCGTGTCGTTACGGGAGGGCGCGGTGGATACGGAGTCAGATACGGTGTGGACCCAGGCCGCGCGTGCCCGTGCCCTGTTTTGGGCCTGGCCCAACAGCGCTCGGCACCGTGTGTGGCCCAGGCCCGGGGGCTCCTGTCGGTGTACTAAAGTAGGGGTACCTTAGTATCCCGAACTTGTGCACGGGCAGTCGCAGCGTCCCGCGGCAAGGCTTGCCGGGTGCCCGCCAAGGTCCTTCGTGTTTCCTTTTGGTGCCATTCAAGAACAAAGTGTTTTAACTGAGAAGACAAAGCCCCGGTAAGAGGAGCTTGCCGGGAAGGACAAGGCCCCGGAAAGAGGAGCTTGCCGGGAAGGCCAACCAAGGCATTTCAAGGAACTTGCCGCGACGCGCCGCGCGTCCCCGCAAGACCTGGCGAGGGACAAGCTTCGGGGCGCGACAATACTCCTTGCCGCGACGAAGCCACCACTCTGTGCCCGCGCTCCAGCACATCTGTCGACGTGTCGCCACAGGACCATTCCAGGCGCACGTGGTGAGAAGCTGTGCAGCCAAGCGGTGCGAGGTGGCGAGTGGAGATGGTGAGATGGCCATCGTGGCGAACGGTGGCGCCCCTAACGGTCGCTTCTCTGCACTGTTTGGGCGACGCGGACGGGCATTTAATGCCTTTGTCCCCTGCCGTCAGAGTTAGGTAGGATCCACTGTAGAAGCAGTTGTACCAACCACACCCTTTACACTTTTACCCCCGCATGCATTGCCACCTGTCGGTGACCCCTTTAGCCTATAAAAGGAGGCCCATGCGCAACGTAGAAGGGGTTGGACTCGTTCGAAATCAGAACACATCCACGCTCTCGAGCAAGAACGCAATACAAACCACAAAGCAGCAGTAGGAGTTTTATCTCTCCGGAGAGCTTCAAAGCTGGGTAAAATCCCTCGCGTGCCTCGCCTCGATCCGCTCTTCGTGCGGCCTCTGCTCCCTGCCGGACCGAAAGGGGCCCCTGCCCCATAGGTGTTCGTTCCCATGACAGATTTGCATGACTAAATCTTGGAAAATCCATTTCTGTTCATTTCTAGGGTTTACAAAGTTGCATTGGCCACTTTGCCCAAATAAGCTCCAACTTGGTGGAAGGCACTAATTATATGTTCCATTTCACCCTGTGGAGTCTCATGACAAATGGAGTCCATTTGCTTACCCAAATTTGCATGAAACACCTTCTGGCCATTGCAAAAAGTCACTGGTTTCACCCCCCTACACTAATCTCCTTGAATCCACATTTTTACCACAGCTGAACCTTATCACCAGCAACCTCCAGTGGCTCCCCCTCTTCCAAAGCTCAATGATATGGCGGTAAAAACCCCCATTTACCTCTCTGGACAGCCATTCTCTCCCTCTCCCTCGTCCTCTCTCCTCTCCTACTGGCTCTCTAGGGCATCCAATGCCACTCCTACATTGTTTACTCACCCCCAAAACCCCCAGACACAAAAGGACATGCTCATGGCGCATAAACAATGGCAGCGCCTGCAGAGCTCGCGCTCTGGAGCACGCTACAGTGCTCTCTCGCACTGTAGCTCATCCATGCCAAGGGCATACGACAGCCTTGGGCATCGGGGTGATGTCTCCCGAGGTGGCCTCGGCGTCTGGGACACGGCACGCTGCCGGCCCCGTCCAGAACCTCTCTCCCCTCCCCTCTGCGAGCTCCCCCGAGCACGTCTGTGCACGCTGCCCACGGTGCACCACGGCCACGCCTATTTCAGCCATCCCCGACTCTCTCTCTCGTCTTGGTTGGAACCGCCTCTCTCCCGTGCATCTCCCTGACAAGTCCCCTCTCCCCCTCACTCCATGGCCACCATGGTCGCCGTCGGCCTCCTCCCGGCTCCGGTGAACCAGAGCCTCCCGTCCTCTCCTTCGACCACCAGGGGAAGCGCCGCAGGCCATAGGATCCCTCCCGCTCCTTATTTCCTCTGCTATGGTGCCCACGGCGTCGCGCTCGTCTCGTACCAAAACCGCCCGCCGGGGCCAAGGTCACTGTCGCCCCCGTTCCTCCCGGACCGCGTGAAGCCCATGGATGTGCGCGGGTCGATCCCCCGAGCCCGTCGGTATGCTGGACGCCGCCGGGGACGGCCGGAGTCGCCGGGAAGGGCGCCGGCACGTTGCACGGCCGGCATCCCCTGCCCCTCCTCTGTTTTGAGCTGGAGGTAGGTGGAGGGCCTGCCAGCAGGGCCCGCCTGTAAGTAGCTAAGGCCCCGGGCCCCGGGTTAAGTGGAGACGGCCTCCAGCAAGACGTCTTCCCTGATCGAAGGCGTACTCCCAGAAGCGCCATCGACGTCGCCTGGGTGCCTGGCGCGGCAGAGCAACTGGGCCGGCCCAAGGCTATATCTCTCCATGCACGCACGATGAGGGTAAAAGTTTTCCCTTTTTCTTTTTCCAGTAGAACTTCAGAAATTCATAAATAATTCAAATGGAGTCAAAATTTGATGATTCAAGTTCCTAGATACCTATATGTTCCTAAATTAGTTTTTGAACATTTTTACTAATACTTTCTGTACCACCTCAAATAATGGTCTATTCCTTCATGTATAGCCAACTTTGCAAATTCATAGAGAAATCATTTGAGCTCCAAATCCAGTGAAACCAATTCCTAGATGCTTCTAAAATCATTATTTGTTAAATGGGTGCCCTTGCTCATTTTTCAAAAATATGTTTCTGTACACTTCTTGCAAATCCATAAGTCCCTTGTTTCTAACATATTTAAATGTTCAGAAATATCCGCTTATCCAGTTCCATTGAAACCACTTTGTTCATTCCCCATATGACCAAAGGCATCCTAGAAAAGTCCAACTCACATTTTTTTGAGCGCTTTTATTTTCTGCCTTGTTGTGTTGCTTATTATGGTTGCTTTCAACGATAGTTGACAAAGTAGATGAAATACTTGGAGCTGGACCAGAGATATTTGAAGACCTCGAAGACCTTGTTAAAACAGGCAAGCAGCCCTTTGACCATGTCTATGAAACCCTTTTTATGCATGTCATATGGCACCACATTGTTGTTGCAACGGAATCATGATGAGGTGGTACCCACGTTGATGGTTTGCCACCGTTAATTCCTCGTTGATATTTACATTGTGCATGACCCTACCTTCTTATGAGGGTTATGCCGGTGGGAGTAGATAGGATGCTAAAGTAGATGCTACGCAAAAAGGGGATGGGAATATGCATGGTAAAGGAGACTAAGTATTTTCAAAAGACTTTTCGAAAACCCCACTGGGTGCCACTTATGCCCGGGGGAGATGATGAGTTGGGTAGCCACTTGATGACGAAGTGGTTTACCGAGGCAAGTGTGTGGTGTTTTCAAAACGGATTGGTTGAAGTTGCGACCGTTATTCCAACCTTACATGCGCAACCACTCTGCCCTTATATGGGAAAGGGCATTATTGATTACCTAGACCGATACTAGCTTGGAGCCCGCATTACTAGTGACGGGAGAGTTGTTGGTGCGCTCTCTCGGGTTGGGGTCGTGCCGGGTAGGGCGGCCATGACTGTTTTCACAGGGCACCGAACACACCGTTGGTACCCCGTGCTTGTGGTATATGATGAATATGGGAGCGAGGCTCCACAACTTTATGATGTGAAATGTTAGGCACGGGGGTTACTACCAATCGAGTGGACTCCATGTTACTGTCGTCTAGGGAAAGGTAGTGATCGGTTGCTTACCCCAGGTACTTGAGGTATCGCGGGTCGTGGATGACACGGAAGTTCCCCGGATCTTGTGGGTACAGTGTGCAACCTCTACAGAGTGTAAAACTATTCGAATAGCCGTGTGCACGGTCAAGGACAGTTGGGTAACCGCTCTTGGGCTACGTCCACTTGTTTACAAACCGAGTGTGTGTGTTGATAAAATGACTTGGGTCAAGTCAAAGGACATGACGTGATTGAGATGGGTTGGTGCCCACTCTATTTATGTTGATATTTGTAACCTGTCCTCGTGGTTACTTGAATTCTCTTGATGCATGTCTTACAAGTTGTTGAACATGTCATTGCACTCAAAACTAGCTTTCTGCAAAAATTCACCTATATCATGCATTGTTGTATCTTGAACCAAAAACATGGGTTGCTTGCGAGTACATTCAAAGTACTCATTGGCTTGCCACTGGTTATTTTATTGGCCAGGCATGAAAGAACAGGATGTGATGAAGAACACTTCGGTGACGAACATGCGAGCTAGGACGCTTCCCAGTCAGAATGCCTGTAGGGTTAAGGCAGATGGCATGGGTCCAAGTTATCGACGAAGATTTCCGCTGCAATGATACACTCAAGACTTGACCATAATGGTCCTACTTGTGTAAAACGGTATGTATGGATGTAAGACTCTTGTTATTCAGCTTCTGTGTGTTTAGTGAGCATTGATCTCTGGGATCACTATACACGTGCATTCGGTGATCTCGACTTATGAGTGTGGGTCCCCACAGAGCTGGTATTAGAGCCATCCTGACTGTAGGAAGCCTTAGTTAGCATGGTCGTTAGTTAGGGTAAAACTATTTCCGAAACTATTACAAGTTTTCAAAACTATCTATACTTCTCTTCCCTTCTCAGTTTTTCAAAAACTAAGGTATACTTTCCTTATTGATCTCTTCCCCTTCAAAACCTTTGGTCGCTAGAACCCTTATGCCCCTGACCACTGGATTCCTTGTAACCCTCGCGGATAATCTATAAGGAAGATGCCTTGCCAGACATTCACCCACATCTCCCGAACACAAGATTGGCGACATCACAACAAGACGATACCAACAGAAGATACATCCTCAAGGAATCAGGACCTGAAGACCCAGGAGATGGTGACACCCTTGACACTACCACAAGATGATGCAACCTTAGCCTACGATGATTAGGGCATAGGATATGCAAGATCATGGTATACATCGCTAGTAGAGCAACACTGTCCTTACGATTCTTGTGTCAGCAACCACCGGTGGATGAGAACCTAGCCATTTGGTCCGCCTCACTATAGTGAGCAGGAAAACGGTTCTCCTCATCCCCCGCTCTTGGTGTCGATGTTGTCATCAACGTAACTGACATGATGGACCCCTATTATGCCTTGATAATGTCATTGCATAAAGTATTACCTACCTGGTACCGTCGACGCCTTAAAAGGCAAAAGGGATCATCATGATTAAGAAGACAACAGAAGACCAAGTCAATGCCTGCTACGAGGAGCCACCTTCACCCCATCACTTCAACAGGCGAGAAGTTGTTGAAGAATCTTCAAGCTCAACCCGGAATTGTTTCATCAAACAACTACAAAAGACGTAGCAACACCCGAGGAAAACCCTAAAGACTGCATGAGGCACGAAGTAAAGCACGACTACTTAGTCCGAGAACCCCTAGGGTAGGATGAGTCGTGTACCCCCTATGCGCAGTCGAGTCTGTATGATGGTTCGAATAGAACCATGACTTTGTGTTGCTTGTTTTTATTTGTTTGTGTTTTGATATAGGTTGCACTTTTTCCCTAGGCGACAAGTATGCGACTATATCACCTTCCTTACCTTGCTTTTTTCAGTTTGGCCCTTTTTGCACATGTTTATTTGCACTTGCACTATAGGACCCCCTCTAGGCATTCCCCTCCTCTATGCTACTTTTCCCTCTCATCTCTATCCTCCACTAAAGACAAGCAAGACAATATGCACCAAGGATTTTTCCTCGGCAACCAACTAGCAATGAAGACTTCTGCTACAATCTCCACGACCAAGTGCAACCTCGTAGAATTATGTTTAACCCTCCAGACCAGATACCCATCCCTAGACCCTTCGAAACTTCACGATATACCCCAGAACGAATCCTTAGCCACGAGGTTAACCCGCAGAATTGCAAGAGAACCCGTTAAGCCTCCGTAACCTTGCTTATCACTGGGTTCGTTATGGAACTAGTGGACATAGTGAACGATCACATTATCATCCTAAGATAGCACCAAAACTGACGATGCCATAGGGAAGACCAATTTGAGGATATAAGAACAGAGGACAAATAATTTGATGAGTTTATATCAATGACCTTGAGGAATTATTTGAGACTCTTCGGAGGATTATAAGGCTTTCATGTTGGTAGATGAACTTGGTGGGATCATGATTATAGAGTAGCATAGATTTCATTACCCCTGAGTAAATTGGATTTATAGGACAATTATGATCACAAGCTGAAACTCTTGGAAGTGCAAGGATTTGACTTGATCAGATGATATTGATAGGTGATAGTTGATATTATGATAATAACTTGAGGGAAAAGCGTAGAAATTCTCATTGGACACAAGATTTGGATTTAAATAGGTGATCCTAGTTGAGTATAGATGCTGAGTAAGTCTACATGGTTCGGAGTAAATTGGATTTAGACTGATGATCTCGATCATGATATCATGTTTCTCGGTGGACGATAAGCTAGGAGATTGGACTAATTGTCGGAGTTTAATTAGGCATCTTTATGAGCTTGACCTTGGAGTATTACTAGATCACAATAACGGGAATTGGTGGACTGACTATAGTAAGGCAGCCCTTTCAAGTATTGGGGATTATAAGGACTTTAGGAGATCATGTGGGACACCAGCATAGGCGTTGGATTTGTAGAATTAATGGATTGTGTAGTGATTAATGAAAGTTAATGGGCTATTGGAGTTGATTCGTAGGAAGGAAACAAGATCTTGGAGTGGCTTACGACGTGTTTCCTTAGGATAGAGATGCACTAGCATGGACCTTGGAGGAATAGGATGAGCACTTGGATTGTCCTATTTTAATCCAGCTTGGAAGCTTGTATGCTCTACCCATGGATTTTAGGGGTAGCCACACACATGAGTTTGGGGATCGTAGACATATATGATTTTGTTAGACCTTTTCTCGGGAGCCATGAGGATATGAATCACATGAGTGATGATTGGAGTTGACCTATGCAAAATGATGCTATCGGTGATATGATGTTATTTGTTTAAAGGACTAGATAGACTATTGGCATCTCAAAAACCGTGCTTAAAGATAAGATGATAAATGTTTACTCGCACCCTAGAATCCTTGAAATCCTTAAGCCCTACCAAGCCACAACATGGTCGGATCCTGACCTTGGGCTTTGGCTCTAGATCAATAAGACCTTGGCCAATGCTCAACCATGACCATCACCAATGCCTCAGCCCACTTTACGTACCCCATGGACTTCATGGAGTGCTTGGACAAGTTAGTTGTCATCTTTCTTTGATGACATACTTGTCTACCCGAAGACGGAAGAAGAATCGTTGAGCTAGTCAAGGAACATCTGAAGATCGTCATGTCTAGGATGAAGAACTACACCAACCACCATCGCCAAGAAGTGAACTTCCTCGTTGAAGACCGTGCATATCTGCAAGCCACTCCTCTCTAAGGAACCAAGCATTTCCATGACAAGGAGACCCACACCAAGATTCATCGGCCCCCTTCGAGATCACTCCAAGATTTAACAACCCCCTCTGAGATCACTATGAGACGAAGAGAAGACAGTTACCAGCTGGAGTTGCCACCTGAGCTACCTGATATGCATAGTGTTTTCCATGTATCACAACCCCGGATGTGTTTCCAACTTCCTAACTTGCCCGATCTCTACGAGGGCATTAACCACCGAGCCATCGACCCCTAGCCCAATCTAACCTACCGCGAGCTACCCATTAGCAACCTGGATCAAAAAGAGTGTCATACATGAAGCCACACCATCAAGTACTTCAAGTTCAAGGGAGCACCACTCGGAAGCAGAAGCAGTATGAGGACGTGAAGACTACCCGAGACCCACATTTCCATACTCCTTTCCGCGCCTAGTTTGGCAATCTCGGGGACGAGATTCTTGTAAGGGGGGTAGGTCTGTCACACCCTGATTTTCATGGCACAACACTTAAGCTAATAAATCATGATAAATTGTGTTTTGACAAAAACTTTTGTGTGTTTTGGTCTTTGCTTGATTTGATTTCCGTCTGCTGTTTGAAAGTGCTCTAAAAGTCAAATAAATCCTCCAACTTCTATACTTCATCTCCTTGCCCCAAACTTTTGCCCAATGATCATGCCATGTGTATAGAGAAACATAGTATTTTCTTACAAAAAATAATTTGGCCAAATAGTATTTTCAAAAATTAGTTTTTCAAAAACCCCTGAGTTGAGGTTTGCACTGCAAGTACTTAATCAAGGGCAGTAAAAATCTTTCCAAAAATATATTTGACTCCTATTAGATATAGGATACCCATAAACCACAAAAATATAATTTTAAAGGTTATTTCCCTATTTTATTTAAAAGCTTTTTCTTAAGGTCAGAAATGGTCTTTAATAGGGAAAAATTATTTTATTGTTTCAAAAATATTTTACAAAAACCTAGGGAAACTCAGTGGACATATATTGTCCATATATAAGAGTGTCAACACATCGTCATGTTCAAAATATTGGTCAAATCCCTCAAAAACCCTTTCTGGATATTTCAAGCTTTTGAAATATTTACAAAGGAAATATTCTACAAAAATTCCAAGAAAATTCTAGAATGTCACATATGACATGTTTGATGATCTTGACTAGTATCATGTCATGGAGAATAGTACAACTCCATGAAATCCCCTCAAAACCACTTCTGTCCATTTTGAAGTTTGAGCAACTTTACATTGCCAAACATGTCCAAATGTTCTCAAACCTTGTGAACATGCTCAAATGGTCTAATAATTAATCTAGACCAAATGGCACAAGTTGGAGAAAAAGTTAACTTGATCAAAGTGCCCCAAAACCCTTCCTGTCCAGAACCAAATTTGAACAACTCTACATTGGCAACTTTCTCCTTTTGATCTCAACTTTTGTGGACATGTTCAGAGACTCTAATGATGACACTACACCAAGTGGTGCATCAAGGAGAATAGATTTTCATGACTAAATCTTGGAAAATCCATTTCTGTTCATTTCTAGGGTTTACAAAAGTTGCATTGGCAACTTTGCCCAAATAAGCTCCAACTTGGTGGAAGGCACTAATTATATGTTTCATTTCACCCTGTGGAGTCTCATGACAAATGGAGTCCATTTTCTTACCCAAATTTGCATCAAACACCTTCTGGCCATTGCAAAAAGTCACTGGTTTCACCCCCCTACACTAATCTCCTTGAATCCACATTTTTACCACAGCTGAACCTGATCACCAGCAACCTCCAGTGGCTCCCCCTCTTCCAAAGCTCAATGATTGAGGGGTAAAAACCCCCATTTACCTCTCTGGACAGCCATTCTCTCCCTCTCCCTCGACCTCTCTCCTCTCCTACTGGCTCTCTAGGGCATCCAATGCCACTCCTACATTGTTTACTCACCCCCAAAACCCCCAGACACAAAAGGACATGCTCATGGCGCATAAACAATGCCAGTGCCTGCAGAGCTCGCACTCTGGAGCACGCTACAGTGCTCTCTCGCACTGTAGCTCACCCACGCCAAGGGCATATGAGAGCCTTGGGCGTCGGGGTGATGTCTCCCAAGGTGGCCTCGGCGTCCGGGACACGGCACGTTGCCGGCCTCCTCCAGAACCTCTCTCCCCTCCCCTCTGCGATCTCCCACGAGCGCGTCCGTGCACGCTGCCCATGGTGCACCACGGCCACGCCTATTTAAGCCATCCCCGACTCTCTCTCTCTCTTCTTGGTTGGAACCGCCTCTCTCCCGTGCATCTCCCTGACAAGTCCCCTCTCCCCCTCACTCCCTCTTTTCCTCTCCATGGCCACCATGGTCGTCGTCGGCCTCCTCCCGGCTCCGGCGAACCAGAGCCTCCCGTCCTCTCCTTCGACCACCAGGGGAAGCGCCGCAGGCCATAGGATCCCTCCCGCTCCTTATTTCCTCTGCTATGGTGCCCACGGCGTCGCGCTCGTCTCGTACCGAAGCCGCCCGCCGGGGCCAAGGTCACTGTCTCCCCCGTTCCTCCCGGAGCGCGTGAAGCCCATGGATGTGCGCGGCTCGATCCCCCGAGCCCGTCGGTATGCTGGACGCCGCCGGGGACGGCCGGAGTCGCCGGGAAGGGCGCCGGCACGTTGCTCGGCCTGCATCCCCTGCCCCTCCTCTGTTTTGAGCTGGAGGTAGGTGGAGGGCCTGCCAGCAGGGCCTGCCTGTAAGTAGCTAAGGCCCCAGGCCCCGGGTTAAGTGGAGACGGCCTCCGGCAAGACGTCTTCCCTGATCGAAGGCGTACTCCCAGAAGCGCCATCGACGTTGCCTGGGTGCCTGGCGCGGCAGAGCAACTGGGCCGGCCCAAGGCTATATCTCGCCATGCACGCACGATGAGGGTAAAAGTTTTCCCTTTTTCTTTTTCCAGTAGAACTTCAGAAATTCATAAATAATTCAAATGGAGTCAAAATTTGATGATTCAAATTCCTAGATACCTATATGTTCCTAAATTAGTTTCCGAACATTTTTACTAATACTTTCTGTACCACCTCAAATAATGGTCTATTCCTTCATGTATAGCCAACTTTGCAAATTCATAGAGAAATCATTTGAGCTCCAAATCCAGTTAAACCAATTCCTAGATGCTTCTAAAATCATTATTTGTTAAATGGGTGCCCTTGCTCATTTTTCAAAAATATATTTCTGTACACTTCTTGCAAATCCATAAGTCCCTTGTTTCTAACATATTTAAATGTTCAGAAATATCCGCTTATCCAGTTCCATTGAAACCACTTTGTTCATTCCCCATATGACCAAAGGCATCCTAGAAAAGTCCAACTCACATTTTTTGAGCACTTTTATTTTCTGCCTTGTTGTGTTGCTTATTATGGTTGCTTTCAACGATAGTTGACGAAGTAGACGAAATACTTGGAGCTGGACCAGAGATATTTGAAGACCTCGAAGACCTTGTTAAAACAGGCAAGTAGCCCTTTGACCATGTCTATGAAACCCTTTTTATGCATGTCATATAGCACCACATTGTTGTTGCAACGGAATCATGATGAGGTGGTACCCACGTTGATGGTTTGCCACCATTAATTCCTCGTTGATACTTGCATTGTGCATGACCCTACCTTCTTATGAGGGTTATGCCGGTGGGAGTAGATAGGATGCTATAGTAGATGCTACGCAAAAAGGGGACGGGAATATGCATGGTAAAGGAGACTAAGTATTTTCAAAAGACTTTTCGAAAACCCCACCGGGTGCCACTTATGCCCGGGGGAGATGATGAGTTGGGTAGCGACTTGATGACGAAGTGGTTTACGGAGGCAAGTGTGTGGTGTTTTCAAAACGGATTGGTTGAAGTTGCGACCGTTATTCCAATCTTACATGCGCAACCACTCTACCCTTATATGGGAAAGGGCATTATTGATTACCTAGACCGATACTAGCTTGGAGCCCGCATTACTAGTGACGGGAGAGTTGTTGGTGCGCTCTCTCGGGACGGGGTCGTGCCAGGTAGGGCGGCCATGACTGTTTTCACAGGGCACCGAACACACCGTTGGTACCCCATGCTTGTGGTATATGATGAATATGGGAGCGAGGCTCCACAACTTTATGATGTGAAATGTTAGCACGGGGGTTACTACCAATGGAGTGGACTCCATGTTAGTGTCGTCTAGGGAAAGGTAGTGATCGGGTGCTTACCCCGGGTACTTGAGGTATCGCCGGTCGTGGATGACATGGAAGTTTCCCGGATCTTGTGGGTACAGTGTGCAACCTCTACAGAGTGTAAAACTATTTGAATATCCGTGTCCACGGTCAAGGACAGTTGGGTAACCGCTCTTGGGCTACGTCCACTTGTTTACAAACCGAGTGTGTGTGTTGATAAAATGACTTGGGTCAAGTCAAAGGACTTGACGTGATTGAGATGGGTTGGTGCCCATTCTATTTATGTTGATATCTGTAACCTGTCCTCATGGTTACTTGAATTCTCTTGATGCATGTCTTACAAGTTGTTGAACATGTCATTGCACTCAAAACTAGCTTTCTGCAAAAATTTACCTATATCATGCATTGTTGTATCTTGAACCAAAAACATGGGTTGCTTGCGACTACATTCAAAGTACTCATTGGCTTGTCACTGGTTATTTTATTGGCCAGGCATGAAAGAACAGGATGTGATGAAGAACACTTCAGTGACGAACATGCGAGCTAGAACGCTTCCCAGTCAGAATGCCTGTAGGGTTAAGGCAGATGGAATGGGTCCAAGTTATCGACGAAGATTTCCACTGCAATGATACACTCAAGACTTGACCATAATGGTCCTACTTGTGTAAAACGGTATGTATGGATGTAAGACTCTTGTTATTCAGCTTCTGTGTGTTCAGTGAGCATTGATCTCTGGGTTCACTGTACACGTGCATTCGGTGATCTCGACTTATGAGTCGGGGTCCCCACATGGTTGGAGTGCTTTTTGGGCAGAGAAGGCGAGAGCTTGGGCGCTGGAGCTCGAGAATGGATGGGCAGAGGAAGGAGAAGGCGTGGGTAAGAAAGGGTGAATCCTTTTCCCTTTATAAACACAGTAAAAGTCATGCGCCTCCCTACTCGCCTTAAAATTTGCCTATTCCCCAAGCGCCGTGAAGATGACACGATTGGGTTACCCATGCCCGTGTTGATGAGAATCCCGTGATAAGGGGACATGATCTCTGCTTTGACAAGACGTGCCAATGAAACCGCACCTCGAAATACGGAGCGGCAGGCTAAAAAACGGTTCGAATAATGACCGGGCAGTGGCGTGATGTCACGCTATGAAAAGTTGTCAGCTGATTGGACTTGTGAAATATTATACTCTCTACGGTTGTGTGTGGAACTTGTTTTGCAGAGCCGGACACGATTCTTGTGTTCACTTTCAACCCGATTCACCGCCTACGTGCCCTTTACGCCCAGTCATTCCGAAGAACACTTGCACCCCCCCGTCTTACCGTGGCTGCTGGCACGGAGTTAGCCGGGGCTTCTTCCTCGAGTCCTGTCATGATCGCACACTCGATGAAAGAGCTTTACAAGCGGCATTGCCCTTATTCACTCACTCGATATTGCTGGAACGGGCTTTCGCCCATTGTCCAAGATTCCCCACTGCTGCCCCCCGTGGGAGTCCGGGCCGTGTCTCAGTCCCAGTGTGGCTGATCATCCAAAAAGACCAGCTAAGCATCATTGGCTTGCTCAGCCTTTACCTGACCAACTACCTAATACTACGCAGGCTCATCAAACAGTGCTTTTGAGCTTTCTTCAGGATTTGGACCAAATTGTTCGGCAGATTCCCACGCGTTATCCACCCAGTTCGCCACTTTGTTCTCAACTATTCCGATTCCAGCAAACGGAGGCCGTTAGGTCAAAGCCGTAGCGCGCGCCCTGTAGTTTTGAAGCAGGGCGAGACAACTTTAGCTAGGAGCCTCTTTTCCTTCTGCCCAGCTCCCTGAAAACAACGTTCGACTTGCATGTGTTAAGAATATAGCTAGCATTCCTTCTGAGCCAGGATCAAACTCAGATTTTGACTATGATTAGGCGGGGACAGGATTTGAACCTGCAGTCTTCAGGTCATGAGCCTAATGAGTTGACCAATTCCTCTACCCCGCTTCTTCCCCTGATCTTTCTTTCCTTCTTCCCATAAACATTGATTCTCTCTCCTAACCACTCTTAAATATGTGAAATACACGGAATCGATCCAAAACTACAAGCAAGGGAATCAAGTCTTATTGCCGTAAAGGAAAAATAACCCCTTTCCTTTATATATATACAAGGAACAAGTAGCCTTCGCCACCTATTCCTGAATTAAGGTAACGCAAGAAATCTTTCTCTATGTCAATTCAAAACAAAACAAATGGACGATTGAATCTTGTAAACGAAATTCTTTTGAGAAGAGCTTGCGCCTATTCTTCTCTAAAAATCACCTATGTGGAATGGATGCTTCTACTTGGTTATCATAGACTAGCAAATCCATTTGAGAGCTGTCTTTCTTTGATGGTAGTGTCCTTTCTTCACGCTCACCATCTCTGCAAAGCTTAACAAGATAATCCACGCCAACAACCGAAGCCAACAAGCCTTCGCTCAGAAGCTCTTTCTTCATCTAAGCTTTTAGTAACATTAGGTGTCATCAATAGGGTGGAACACATTAACCAGTAGAAACCTTGCTTCAAGGTAGATTCTTACATGTTTGGAGTTTTGTCTGGATCCAGGTACCTCAACTATTGGCCTTACATGGCCTGACATGGGTATTCCCTCTTTCTAGTCTCACTCTTCTCCAACAGAGCTCCCTCACTGAGAGAGCATTCCTAGTATGCTCCACTCATTCTACGCCAAGCACCCAATCACGGGATCAGAATCATACTCTAGATCATACCTTTCATGAAAGAAAAGGACAGGCAACCGCTGCTAAACCAAGATCTCCATCTCTTGACTCCGTCAATCAATCTTACCTTATAGGGCACAAAGGTATATTTACCATATGAGATGTGTGCACCTACTAAAGGGAATAGAAAGATCTTGGGCACAAATACTCCACTTTTCACGAAAGACATAGATTCACCAATGATTGGTTGGACTAAATACTACATTTATTTGCTCAGAAGAAGGAAAGTTGGCTGTGAGAATGATTTCTCGTACGTAGTCTTTCCTAGGACCATTCCAACAGGATGCTCAGAGGTGGGTGGAGAAAAAGCTCAAAAGGCATACTTCCTGCGCTTTCAGAGGATCTAAATCAGTCTTCATCCTTTTGCTTTTCAAAGCCCCTCACAATAAATATGTAAATTCGTTTCGCACAAATTCAGAGATTTTTGATCTCCTCGAAAGAAAATGAGTTCGATCAGCAACACCGGTCTCCACATCACCAGGATAAAGACCTTCTTTTTACCCATAACCTTTCTCTACAGCATTGGAACCAAGATCGGGCTTGGCATAGTTACGAGGTTCCCGTTCTATTTAACTAACACTAACTGAAGCTAACCGGAAGCTTTCTTCTCATGCGACTCTTGGATCGAAAAGAGGCTGTTGGACTAGACCACGGCTGAAACTGCCAGGCACGGACTAAAAGCTTTTATCAGGGATTCCCGAGTCAAACGACTACCATACATAGCATAGAGCTGGAAGCTGCACTAGTGTACAGAGAAGACTGGATGTGAACACGGGCGGACATTGGCTATGTATGGGGCACTCACTAATCACTATTAGCAGGAAACAACTAGCAGAAAGAAAGATGAATGCACTTTCACTCCTTGCTCTTCAGCATGTACTCACACGAGGGACTCTCAAATCTCTATTTCAAACCATAATATTTCGATCCCTTTACTAAAGTGATTGATAGCAGGGCTAAAAAATCATAGGGCTTCTTTTATTTTTATGTGAACTCACTTCTATTCTATATCAAGATAGGGGCTTCAGTACTTGGCTGACTGCTCGGTGGAAGACCTGGTTCTACCACACAAGGGCAGCTTTCGTAGTCCAGGATTATTTTCCTCATATGTAATTTCACCTCAATGTGGAAATGTCTGATATATTCCAAAATAGAAGGTATTCATGAAGGTCTGTCTTGTTTCAGGAATATAGGTACCGAAGTTCAATAGCGGTAGGTACCAAGGAGAAGAAAAGTCAGGGCCGATTGACAAGACTAGCTAGGCTGACCTTCCAGCCATACTCCATCCAATATCAAACGGAAGTGCTAAAGGTTTCATGTGATGCTGAATTCAATGAACCAGACCTCGAGAATTCGTTCATCCTTTCGCTCTGAGGATTGGTCGAGTACTTGGCCACATGCATGAGTTGTCCAGTTGCCTGGATATCCCATTAAAAAGGCAGGTCTCATATTTGAAATAAAAAATAAGATCAGATAGCGCTCAAGAGGTTTTTCTCCATACGAGAAATCCTTCACTCGCAGGGAATTCAAATAGATGTGTTGAAGATCATCAAAGAATAGAAAAAGATTGAATTCGATCCATCTCCTCCCTTTTCTTTAAACCAAGAGCTACTCCTCCCTTTTCTTTTTTTATGTAATTTCAATACGATTTCGTTTGTGTTCATGTTTTCAATTTAGAACCCCACGGAAGTGAAAAGAAAAAGCAAAATACCCCTGTGATACGCCTTCCTTTACCTTTTCTAGATTGATTGATGTTCAATGGAGGGAAACTTGCCATTCCTTCTTTCCTTTGAAATTGTACATTTTTTGATTCTGAACTAATTGTATCCTTTTTGTTCCCATCGAGCTTTCTTGCCTAGTGACTAAGGATTTTCACACTTGTTGTGTCTATAAAAGATTTTCTCATAATACACTAACAGAAGTGTTAGTGGGATTCACTTTTGATAAGAATCCAAAAGCAAGTTCCCTATACTACCTTCTTTCCCTCCTTTGTTTCTGTCTTGAAGAGGCAGTGCATCCGGCAGGAATCGAACCTACTTTTTGACCCACTTTGCCTTTCTAGGTTGGTGGCCACTTTCACCATTCAGCCATGGATGCTTTAGCGAGTGAACTAGGTTTTTATTTGAGAGCGAACTAGGTTTTTAGTGGTATTCCTTCTCGAGCTTCTATTTCTTCCGTTAAGGGAGATTCAGGAAAAGATGGAATAGGAAGACACAAACAAGATATGGGTAGAGAAGGGGAAGTTACCAAAGTTAGACAAGATTGGAATGGGCATAGGAACATGTATTGATGTACCAGATCAGCTAATGCTCCCAGGTTGATGCGATGTATTCCACCAATTGACTGGAGACTTTATTATTGGTATATCGATCGGCCCAGCACAGATTGAAATAGGAGCCGGTTCGACAAGAAGCTTTTGAAAACGCAATGCACCCAGGTAAATAAGGAACAAGATGAATACAAAAGTTAAACAAGCATCCCACACCCGAAAGGTACCCCACATAGGCCTTCCCCGAAACCCCCAGTCACTAACGTAAACAAAGTAGAAAAAGCACCAATTTCTGTACCGGTTCCGGAAGAGCAAAGAAAAAGGGCATGTTTTGTTAATGGGAACAAGGAACTATTTATAGATGTCGCGATATAAATAACTATACTCATCCGAGCCGCAGGAACATGTACATATGAAATACAAGAATTTCCACCTTGTTGAAGATCTGGTGGTGCTACCTGAAGACTTAAATGAATAGCCATCGCTGTTAAGAACAACCGAGATCCAATGAGAATTTGCGCGTAGCTTTTTGTCTTTGACATAAAAAAATAAGGTTGTAATAACGAAACTGACATTTTATTTTCCTTGCCTTGCAAGTGGAACAAGAAAGACTATATAGTTATTTTGATTCTATAAACAATCAAAGGATTTCGCATGCTTTCCATGGAATGACGGAATTCCCCTTGCTTAGTTTTCGCTCCGCTCGAGCGTGGCACTCCTTGCTTGCGGAGTGACGTATTGGAAAAAGAAGGATTGAACTTCTATACGGGCCCGTCCCCTCTTACCCCTAACTAACAATTATGCTGCTCTCGCCTTTTTGTAATCTTATCTTTCAAAAATGCACTACTAAGTTTTACGGCCTCCTTAGTCACCCTATCCACTCTCGTCCTGTTTTCGGGTTCCCTTTCAGGGGATGAGGATATTTCGATGATTTCTCCCTCCGTAGGTGGAAAACGCATGGGTGAGTAGAGTCTGTGCTTTGCTTTTGGGGGCACCAACAAGAAGCTTCTCGTCCACCCTACTCTGACTTGATTAGCTACTAGTAACTAGGATCGTTCAAACAGAAAGTCAGCAATGCGTACTTCTTTCCTAGTTGAGTGGATCTGCATAACAGAGCCCAATCTTCTACCACAAGCTCTGACCTGACTTGTTGCACTTGATTCACCCACGTAAATAGAAAACTTGGATAATAAAATTCATCCCATAAAATAGAAGTGAGTCCGCATGTCGGCAAATGATTTGGAATTGAAACTGGCTACAGAGGAAACCGAAGCCCTAACTCCCCATTCTTTCTATCTTACATCGCAATCGAGCCCTGGCTGTAGAGTCACTGGTTTCTAATTGCAATGGATTTATGTTTTCTTTGGCTTTTCCATTCGCTTTGTTCAACCCTGATCTGGATAGATAGCTCGGCTTCTATTAGCTGGGAATGGTTTTGTCAAGGAAAGGTTTCACTATACAACAACAATGAAATCACTTCTGATCAAATTGGATTGGATGAATCGGTAATCTTTCTCTGTCTTGTGAGAGAGAGTCACTTGCTGTATTGAGAGAGGGCGGGTGACATGCATTAAGCGAAATTAGTTGTTATGTTTTTTATCTTATTTGCGCGAGAAGACCCTTGACTGAGGAGACGTGTTTCGCTTGGATGATGCCGCTATGCTCCTATTCACTTTCAGAGACTGCTCTGAGTTTGCCGGTTTTGCGACAACCCTTTCACTAAGAACATTTTAGCCACTAATGAAATGCCACTATTCCACAATGCTTCTTTGATTTATGGGTAGAAGCGGTAGTAGTGAAGAAAATGGAGGGAGAAGAAAGAAAGCGATGTGACACGAGAATAGATCACATCCGACAGCCTTCCATGCCATTAGATAGATCCGCTGTGAGTCTTCTGCAGGATGAGATCCGCTTGGTCTTGTGATAGGGGCTTGAGGAGGAAGAAGAGGGGATTTCTGAAAAAAAGAATGAATCATCTTATTTATAGGGAACAGGACGTGTGACTTCCTCAAACGAAACAAATGTGGCTTTCGTGATAAGGCAAATCCTTCGTTCGGTACAATCAACATATTGAATCTACGCTCGCTCGGCTCGGTGCTGAATGAACTCCTTCATTGATTCTGGGCTGCTCATAGGGGGGCTATGAAAGCAAGCGTAGGAGATCAAAATGTGAGTCGAGTCCGATGGGTAAAAAGGGGAAGCAGGAAAGGGTTCTGATGTGAATTCTTCTGGTTTGTATATCTATCTCAGCCCTTGCTTGAAAGCCTCAAAATTGACTTGCATCTTCCCTTATCACACTACACTTTATCTTCCTTATTCCGTTTCACTGAGCTAAGCAAAACTTTTTCACGTATTCACCCGAGATATTATAGAAATTAGTCATATTGATTTGTGGTCTTGTTCTCGATAGGAACTTGCTGCTGTCTTGGTTGGTTTGAGAGCAGGCACTGTCTATATATCCAAAACCGGAGGAGAGTTTGGGTTCAGATCACAGACGATCAGAGATTTTGGATTGAGATGGATGGTTGTGCTTGAAGTTACGAGTCGGGTAATGCTAAATTGAATCGGTTGATCCGTTTCATCCTCTTTCGTCAAAGGAAGTTGGACTTTAGTTAGCTAAAAAAAGTACCAGCAGCATGTCTCTGCCCTTTGAGTCTATAGCCGCCAAATCTAAAGATTCCTTAAGTTGTCGTACGGCTTCTTTTTCTTCTTTTGTCAATGATCGGTGACAATGAATGCTACGAATGTTCACACATATTTACCCTCGCCTCGAGAAATACCAGCAGAAGAGTCATTGTCGTTTCCTGACCGATATGAATGCACATATTTACCCTTGCCTCGGGAAATACCACCAGTAGAGTCTACAGAAGGTGTCGTTCAGGAGAGATGCTGGGTTCTAGATATGCGAGTGAGATACCCGCCCTCGGTCATGACCTGGGTTGAAGAAGCAATCTATGTTCTTGGAAGCAAAGAAAGAACTCTGGTATTCCGACCTTATCTTTTTCTCAAAGAACGAATCAAACCCCTTGTCGAAGCCCTTTATGATATATAACCCTGGATCGAGTCAGATTTGGGGCGGCTGAACCCACTTAAGCTGAAGCCTTAGTAGATGTCGACGGAAAGGTGAGAAGAGCTAATCAAACCTATGAAGCAACGGTTAGTTGTGCGGTGTACATACAGGCTGGTTTCGCCATTAGCGATGAATTGGGTTTATTATTAAGGGAATGAATGAAGCGGACTGAAAAGAAGATGTATTTTGGAATAGAAAGAATTCATCTTCTAGGTTTCTGCTTCAAGTAGTAAGCAAAGGATCCTACCTGCTAATGGTTGAAGACCTTGGCGGCCTCTAGTTCTTCTATCTAGTTTTTTAGCCTAGCGCGAACGAATAAGCTTAAACAAATGGTTTCTTTGGCAACAGTTTTTTCTAGTTGATTTGTCCTTATATATATTAGCCGTAGTGTAGTTTAGTAAACTGCTCATAGCTCTTATCATTCCTTTATCCATGCATAGACTGGAATATATTAGCTCTTATCTGGCACTTTCTTCTTCTCTATTTGCCGTTGCATTCAATAGCCTATTTGAAGTTAACAAAAGCTTTATTAGCTAGCTCTATGAAATACGTATATCTTCTTGGCTATCTAGGCTATCTCTACAGGCTTTTTCAACCTATAGCAGACCTTTGTATATACCCTTGTAACTGAACTAGCTATTCACAAAGAAAGGTCTATACCGTACATATACCAACTGCGCACCCCTTGTATACTTCTTTTTCCTTCTCCCGCGCTTCAAGTTCTGCCCCGGATCACTCCTGTTTCCAGCAATCTATGTGGGAAGCACTCGTTCAAAGTAAGTTGAGATTCAAAGCGTTCCCGTAAGCTAGTAAGTAAATCAAAGCTATAACTCTATTTGTTAGTTTCAGGAAACTGGTACATATTTCAAATAATATATATATATATATATGTATATATATATAGTATTATTTGGTATTTACCAATTTTAGATAAGCATAAATTCATTTGGAAAGAAAAGGGAAATCCCCTGAAATAAAGGATTTTTACTACGTTACCCTCAAAAAGAAGAGGAAGACAAACTAGCCAAGAGGTAGAAAAAGGTAGAGACCAACCACCGCAACAAGGGAGTAAGGGCTAGGGGGATATGGGCCAAGAAAGGTCCGATGTATCGGTGAGCTATACCTAATCCTTCAATCAAAAACGCATCACACCCTTTGTAGGATCAAGCCAAAGTCAAGCATGATCACGTACTGCAAACTCCAAATATCATGGTTGGTGTACCTGGTCCTAAACTGCTTTTAATCTAGAATAAGTGGAATCTTCTCGGCACTCTCCTTCATCGTCGGTGGCCCCGTCTGTCGTGGGAAACGAACACCTATGGGGCAGGGCCCCTTTCGGTCCGGCAAGGGAGCGGAGGGCGCACAAAGAGCAGATCGAGGTCAAGCACGCGAGGGATTTTACCCAGCTTCGGAGCTCTCCGGAGAGATAAAACTCCTACTGCTGCCTTGTGTTTGTATTTGTTCTTGCTTGAGAGCGTGGGTGTGTTCTAGTCTTGAATGAGTCGAACCCCCTCTACGTGCGCATGGGCGTCCTTTTTATAGTCTAAAGGGGTCACCGACAGGTGGCAACGCAGAGAGAGGGGTAAAAAAGTAAAAACGGGGGTTGGTACAACCGCTATCAACAGTGCCCCCTACCTAACTCTGACGGCAGGGGACAAGGGCATTTAATGCCCGTCTGGTCGCTCAAACAGTGCAAGAAACGACCGTTAAGGGCGCCACCGATCGCCACGATGGCCTCCTACTCATCTTCACTTGCCACCTCGCACCGCTTGGCTGCACAGCTTCCCGCCACGTGCACTAGGAGCGATCCTGCGGCGACACGTCGTCGGATGCGCTGGAGCAGGGGCGCAGAGTGGTGGCTTCGCCGTGGCAAGCGTCTTGCCGCGGTCGCTATCTTGTCGCACCCGCAAGCTCGTCGCTCGCCGGGTGTTGCCGGGATGCGCGGCGCGTCGCGGCAAGTCTCTTGAAATGCCTTGGTTGGCCTTCCCGGCAAGCTCCTCTTGCCGGGGTCTTGTCCTTCCCGGCAAGCTCCTCTTGCCGGGGCCTTGTCTTCACAGTTAACACTTTGTTCTTGAATGGCAGTAAATGGGAATAGCGAAGGATCTTGGCGGACGTCCGGCAAGCCTTGCCACGGGAGGCTGCGACTGCCCGTGCACAAGTTCGGGGTACTAAGGTACCCCTACTTTAGTACACCGACAGGAGCCCCTGGGCCTGGGCCATACACGGTGCCGAGCGCTGTTGGGACAGGCCCAAAACAGGGCACGGGCACGCGTGGCCTAGGTCCAAACCAAATCCACTCCGTATCCACCGCGTCCTCTCGTAACGGCACACGTCAATCGCGGCGTTGTGGGAGAGATCGTGGGTAATTTTTAACTCAGGAAATGCGTAACGTTCGCCTCCCCTGTTTATAAGCAGAGGAAACAGGGCCGTTCCCCCCACCTTCGCCACTTGCAGTTTCTTCCTCCGAAAGCTCCGCCGCTCCCTTCCGCTTCCCAGGCCGAAAAAGAGCAGCGCTCCGCCGCCCGTCGCTGCCGTCGCTCCCAACGCTTCCGCGCTCCCCTGCCGCTTCCGCCATGGCTCCGAAGACTGGCAAGACCACGAAGTCGGCCGAGGC